>NC_047511.1:45539324-45670033 GCF_902827115.2 Pseudochaenichthys georgianus | reverse complement strand
CAACAACTAAATGAGAATATGATTTCACTGACCCTCTGGACTTCTTGAAGCGATAATGCTTTCTGTTGCCATCTACAGCAATAGCCAGCATGCCAGGTGTGCATGCTGGGCATTTAAAGGGCTCCACCAGGCACAGGTCTCCTTGTCTGTAATTACAGAAGGCAAACTCCCGAAAGACTCTGTGGAAGGCATCGCTACAGATTCTGCCTGTCTGGAAACAAGAATGGTATTCATTTGGTTCATTAAAAGTTTGGAAGTTTGGTATTCAAACATCTTGAAAACCACATTTTATTCTTACCCTTCCCGTGGAAAGCGATCGATGTTCAAGCATTTTTATAAATACTTGCTGGGATAATGCTGGGCTGGCCAATTTCATTTGCTCGAATGAGGTGAACACATCAAACTTTCATTTTGCAGCTGCAGGTTGCTGGTCAGTATTTGGATCCAAGCAAGTCACCTATGCTCGGGGACCATTTGGTGGAACAAGTTGGACAGCACACAGAAGAAAGGCAAACGTTGTATGGACCTGAGAACAAATATAAATGTGCAATTTGACAGGTATCTATGCAACGCAGGACAAAAGTATAATAGTAATCCTGTATTTTTGCTTGACCACATCGTCTTCTGGTGGCAACAAACCACTGATAGTCACCAACACGGTCTGCTTTCCTGGGATGATGGTGAAACCTGGGCTTGGACCACAGAAGCAGATTTGGGATGGTGGAGGAATCGGAGGCAGACACACACATTTCAGAGATTCATATGCATGTTAGGACATTGTCAATTAAAAAGAGACACTTTAACAGTTAAAGCAAACTTCCGACATGGTGAACATGATGCCGCTGTATATGTAGTGCACATTAGGAAACCATGGTAAGGGAATATGTAATAAACTATTTGAAGCCACCTTGTTCACAGAGTCCATATTTGCCACTTTCATCCACAACCACTAAGGATGCGGGAGGAATAGGTCTGTAAAACCCATCAATCATGGCTTCCCTGTCATGGAAGACATTTTTGCCATTTATAATTGGGTCACATGCCGGACAAAGAAAGGGAGTTGCTGGTGGAACACAGTCCAAGCACCGGACCACAGCATCAGCAGTTTTGCATTGGAGACAGGAACGATTCATTCAAATGAAGGAGCTCTGGCATTGCAGCTCTGAATTTGTGTTCACGTTTCAACTGTCTTTGGGTCCATGTTGATACAGTGGGTGTTTCTTCTGATGATGCAGGGACAGTGAGAGAACCCAACAGGTTTCTTAGTGTCTGAAGATGTTGATCTAAAATAACAAAATATAAAACAAATCATGGAACTTAGTTTCTCAAAGTGGGGGGCGCGAGAGACCAGGAGGAAAAATGGTTAAAAAAAAAATCATAATAAAAAGAAAATCATAATTTGAAAAATTATTGATTCGAAAATACAATGCAGTACTATTACGTCTGGGACTCTGTGTTTCATTAAAGCTCGACTGTGTGTGTGTCGGGTGTCATGGTGTGTGTGTGTGTGTGTGTGTGTGTGGGTGTGTGTGTGTGTGGTTGTGTGTGTGTGTGTGTGTGTGGGTGTGTTTGTGTGTGTGTGTGTGTGTGTGTGTGTGTGTGTGTGTGTGTGTGTGTGTGTGTGTGTGTGTGTGTGTGTGTGTGTGTGTGTGTGTGTGTGTGTGTGTGTGAAACGAGCCATTTTGTGTGCACGAGCGAGAGAGAGCGCACCGGTACTGGAGATCGTTGTTGTTAGTTTCTGGTGCTAGCGAGCTACGCTGACAGATATAAGGCAAGGCAAGGCAAGTTTATTTATATAGCACTTTTCAACACAAGGCAATTCAAAGTGCTTTACAAAAAATGAAAGACATTAAGCATTAAAAAAAGAAAAGCTAATAAACAAACATTAAAAGAAAAAATACATGGATAAAAAGTTACAGTGCAGTCTAAGATGTGAATAGTTCAATTAAAAGCAGCGACAAAAAGAAAAGTCTTCAGCCTGGATTTAAAAGTAGTCAGAGTTGCAGCGGACCTGCAGGTTTCTGGGAGCTTGTTCCAGATGTTTGGAGCATAATAACTGAAACCTGCTTGCTCCAGGTTTAGTTCTGACTCTGGGGACAGAAAGCTGACCAGTCCCTGAAGACCTGAGAGATCTGGATGCTTCATAATTTAAGCAGGAGGTCAGACATGTATTTGGGCCTAACCATTCAGTGCTTTATAAACCAGCAGCAGTAATTTAGAAATCTATTCTTGACAACACAGGAAGCCAGTGTAAAGACTTCAGAACAGGAGTGATGTGATCCAACTTTCTTAGTGTCAGTGAGGACTCGAGCAGCGGCGTTCTGAATCAGCTGCAGCTTCCTAATAGATGTTTTAGTGAGACCTGTGAAGTACACCATTGCAGTAGTCCAGTCTACTGAAGATAAAAACATGGACAAGTTCTTCCAGATCCTGCTGTGACATTAGTCTTTTAATCCTAGATATGTTCTTTAGGTGATAGTAGGCTGATTTAGTAACTGTTTTAATGTGACTGTTGAAACTCAGGTCAGAGGCCATGACTACACTATATAAGGAGTTTTTTCAACAACAAAGTGGAGGAGAGTCCTCTCCTGTCAGGCTGAGAGGCTCAGTGAGCTAAAGGACTCTCAGTGTAATCTCAGTGGGTCTCAAACGTTTTGGTCACCATTAATGTAAACAATTATTTCTGAGGCACACGTTTATATGATCATTATAGTTATACAAAAATAAGAGAATAAATGAAAAGCAGGTATGAAATACTATATGACAGTAAAAAGAGAATAAAGTTTATAGGGGTGATTTGTAAAATATCCATAAAGAAAAAGTAATCTGTTTACAGTTTCTGTTTCATATGGGTGTTGAGAGAGGTATCCATAGATCTCTTCATGTTGCTCTCAAAGTGCACCAGATTGATGCATTTAACTTCAATATGTAAAATAAATCTTCCCGGGGGAGCATGCCCCCGGACCCCCCTATGTGAGGTCCACACACCACCTATAAAATAGCACTTTACCCCTGCTTACACCTATATGCCGTGAGCTGATTATCGAGCCTTCATTGTAGCAGTTGCGGGTACACTGTGTATATGCGTGGGGATTGTTGCAGTAGAACGTTCCTCTGTAGCGCCCGGTACATTAATGGGAAACCCTAAATGTCTGAGCACCCTCTTTGAAACGTCAAGCTTCCCCACAGCACCCACTGAGCCTGACTATTTGTGTTGGGGGGGCCCGACTTTTTTTTTCCTCCAAAGGGGGGGCCTGACAGAAAAAGTTTGAGAACCACTGGTTTAAGGTCAACCTGGTCTGGTAGCTGAATATGGCGCTGGCTGAATAGAGAGGCGAAGTCCCTCCCTTTCCGGTTGAGCTCCATGGGACCTTATTTCGGAAAATTATGTATTGAAGTCAATGGAGAGAGAAAGATTATCTTTCCATCCCGTTTGAATTGTGCCACGAATTACACTATGATGTTTGTCAATTTAAAAGATAATTTTGCAAGTCAAAAAAATGAAAATGTGTCGTAAAACTGTGAAGTAACACTTTGTGTTAATCGCTCAATGACCTACATCTCCCGTCTCGCACCTACACACACGCTGCGGATAGAGACCAATTGTAATGTGTCCAGCTTAGAGCACATATTGGCTTTTAAAAAAAATCAAAATGTGATTGATATTGATATTATTATTTTTGATATTTATATACTTTATTAATCCCCGTGGGGAAATTGTTTCTCTGCATTTGACCCATCCTAGTCTTAGGAGCAGTGTGCTGCCATTTTGAACGGCAGTTCAATAGAAGCAGTGTGGGGAACGGTGCCTTGCTCAGGGACACCTCGGTAGTACTTGGTCTTGCCGGGACTTGAACTGGTGACCTTCAAGTTGCCAAGTCCCTATCGACTTCGCCACCACCGCCCCAAGTAGTTCGTTGTCAACCTTACCACGGTACTTAGGAGACGTACTTTGTGTCTGAACAACGTTTTGTTCATGAGTTATTGATCCGTGAAATCTGAATCTGCCATATCGTTCCAACGTTACTCAAGTGCTATTGAGCATCGTAGTTGGCAACAATAAAGGTATAAGAGCAATAAACTGTGCTAGAATGTGAAATTACGTATCCGCAACGAGCCAGCAGGTTGTTCTGGTGGACCTGACGCACATCCCCCGCTGTCTCACGGAGAGATACCGCAGAATAGATCATGGATGATTTTTTTATTTATTTTCGTTATTTAGTTTTATTAGAGATGGAATGACATGATAATACACACCATAGCGGCGATCGCTCATCAAAACAAAGCCACTCATGGAGGTTAGCAGCGCAGAGTTCCCAACGCGTGTTGTGGTGAAGGATGAGGTCCACCATGACGTAATTTGTAATGCTTTATTTCTTTATAAATGTTAAAAGGTTCTTTTAGGCCTATCTAAAATCTTGGTTAACATATCACAATCACGCCACACTGTCAACACGGTTGAAAAACGTGTGGCTTCCTCTCTCTAACCTCTCATCCCCACTGATCACCTGTGCCCACATATATCTTGGATTACCTCCCGTGCTCCCAGGTGCGCAGATTAGATGACGCGTTCACACACACAAATTGGCTCTAACACACCGGCCCCTAATTGGACTGTATAATAAAGTGACAATTACACCAAAACACTAGTGGAGTCAATTATTAATAAAGAGCACGAGTGTCTCAGTCCATACTGTCAGTCAAAAGGGTCCCGGAAAAAGTAATCCGAACATATGGATCTATGTCAGCTATTCATTCAGCTTCCTGGAGAAGACAGATCTTGGTGACTGGTCGTTCCAGTATACTGCATTTTGTCTGGATTTTAACAGACCGCACCAGTCCATGTGCGTCAGGAAAAGTCTGCAGTATTTTTCCCTAGCAACCAAGATCCACGGGAGCAGTAGAGTCTGCAATGATGACGATGTCTCCTGTGACGAAACTCTTCTTCTCCTTTGTCCACCGTTGACGTTCCTGTAACAGTGGCAAGTACTCCCAGATCCATCTGCGCCAAAGAGATCTGCCAGGAACTGAGCTTGCTTCCAACGTTGTTTGGTGTACAGGTCGCCTCTCTCAAACAGTCCAGGAGGTATCAGGTTTTCCTTTCTGACCATACGAATGATCCTCTCCCATACTCCTTATCATGTGGTTTGTTGTAGTCTGTCCATCCTTGACAATGATGGCGTTCACCGTCGCCTCACCTTTGACCTCTGTGTCTTCCAGTTGCTGTTTCAGGCACTCTTTCTGCATAGCCCTTTTGTATGACAGCGCCCAGAAAGTTGACATACTCCTCGTTAAATGTTGCATTTTTCTTGACTTTCCTTTTAAGACACAGAGCCCTTTGCTCAGCAACATTGCGATGTTTGGCATTGAAACTTTCTCTTCTCTGAAAGGTAGTTTCAGACTGTAATGTCCATCAGTGAGGTTGGCGGAATTTTTCATGATTTCCAAAATCTTAACATCTTCTCTGGACATTTCTGGCTGTTCGTCAACTGATCTCTCATTGAAGTCGTGGTTGTATTGCTTTACCAGCAGTTCCTCCAAGCTGGTCAATGATATGTGATTGACTGCAATGGTGGGACAGCTGTTTACAATTTGGCGGTCTCCTCTCAGCAGTCCATTGACAACCCACCCTAGCAGGGTTCTGACAGCATAAGGTCCATCATCATTGCTGTTCACCACCTCCCATGGTTCCATGAGTTTTGAGACATTAGCTCCAATTAGCAGCTCCAACGTCAGCGTTAATGACAGGAAGTTTCACAGAGTTTAAGTGGGCCATGCACTTAACTCTTCCTGTTTTGGAATGTTGTCACGAGTCACAGGCATTACAGTTTTGTGTGAACACATCAGGTAGCTCATAGTAATTGTTACTGTTGAGTGCAGCCACCTCCACCCAGAAATGATTGTGACTACCCACAAGCTTTTCCTGATTCATTGTTCTCAACAGGAATTTGGATTTTTCTTCCTGTCATCTTAAGCTCCCTCATCAGTCGCTCTGAGCAAAAGGTGGCCGTGCTACCAGGATCTAGGAAGGCATAAGTGTGTATCACTGTGCTGCCGTTTGTAGCCTTGATCTGAATGGGCACAATGGGCAAAGGCACACTCCTGTCCTCCAGCCCCAATATGGCCAAATGTTTTGGTAGAAACTTGTGATCCTCTGTTGATGTTTCGTGCTGTATGTCCTCTGATGAGACTTCCTTTCTCTGTGAATGGATGTGGAGGATAGTGGGATGTTTTAAATCACACACTTGGCAGTACAGGCGGCTGCGGCAGTCCTTACTCATGTGTCCAACAGCTAAACAACCAAAACAAGCACCCTTTTCTTTCAGAAAACTAATTTTCTCTGTGTGCATCATCCTCTCCATTTTGTAGCACATCTCCAACTTGTGATCCTCTTCACACAGCAGACAAGATATCCTTCTTGGCCTATACGGTAGGCTATTCTCCTTTTGCCTTTTCAGGTGCAGTTCCACGATGACAGCTTCAACAGAAGTAGCAAAACTGCTTCCTTTCTGGCGGCTGCGAGGCTGGGATATGTTGTTTCCACTTATGTATTTTGGTGAAGAGATGGACGTGTCTTGAATGTTTCCAAACAGTGGATCAGAGGCAATACATACTTGTCGCTCAACAAACTTGACAATATCGCTGAAACTTGCTTGACGATGTTGCCTCTCCTGTAGCTCGTAAGCAAGGTTTCTCCATCTTTCCCTCATTTTATAGGGCAACTTTAAGATCATCGCCCGCATGTTAGTTGGCATATTCATCTCTGACATGTAGCTTATGTCCTCCATGGCATTGCAGCAAACACGGAGAAACAAAAAAAAGAGCTTGCAAAGCTTTAGCATCCTCTGCTTTCACTGGTGTCCATCCAAGCGCTTGCTCCATGTATGCAGTGGCTATTATTTGTTGATTTCCAAAGCGTTCTCTCAAAAGTGTCTTTGCTCTTTGGTATCCCCTGTGGGTGGCATGTGTTGACAGCTTTTAACCAGTTCTTTGGGTTGTCCCTTGGTGTATTGTTCCAAAAAGTATAGGCAATCAACATTGGTAGCAGTCTTTGCTTCCACTCCATGTTCAAATGCTCGTATGAATGCACTATACTCCAAAGGATCTCCATCAAAGGTTGGTATTTCTCTTGGTGGCAGTGACAATGTTAACTGTTGCTGCACCAACAGAGCTGTGATATCATTTTGCCTTTGCATGATGTTGATAATGTTGCCTTGATTCACGTTACTTTGCACTGAACCCGTATGTTGGTTGGTTTCCTGCACCAAATGTGTGTCAAGATCATGAGTGACTTGTGTGGCAGAGAATGTCTGCTGACATACTTGAGATGACTGGGATTGAGTTCATCGGCTTTAGATCCATTTCCTTCTGGATTGTGTTGCTGTGAATGCCTCCATTGGCAATAGAGTGTTACTGCCACCTACTGGTGGATGATGCAACTGCTGGTTTGAATCTTTGGGGCGCGCACCCATTGACAGAGCAAAGTTCTTATCCTCTTCTGTAGGATTATGGTACTGCAAGTTTGCATCGTTGTGCAGAGTCTCCACTGACACTACCGCTCTGTTGCCCCCTTTTGGTGAGGGGTTGAACTGACCTTCTGAACCTTGTGGGATGAATTCTGTAGCAGAGGGTCTAAGAGAGATTTTCCTTTTGGCTCTGTCTAGATATGAATTCATTCCATTTGAATCAGCCCTTGAGCTTTGAACCTCAGATCCTCTGTACCTGAGCACATTGGCCTTTGCTGTATAGGCAGCAATTCCACTTTGCAATTCAAGCCACTCCTTGCGTTGTCTGATCTGCTCCTCTTCACACTTTCTGGCTGCTGCGAGGCTGTCCTCTTCACACTTTCTGGCTGCTGCGAGGCTGTCCTCTTCACACTTTCTGGCTGCTGCGAGGCTGTCCTCTTCACACTTTCTGGCTGCTGCGAGGCTGTCCTCTTCACACTTTCTGGCTGCTGCGAGGCTGTCCTCTTCACACTTTCTGGCTGCTGCGAGGCTGTCCTCTTCACACTTTCTGGCTGCTGCGAGGCTGTCCTCTTCACACTTTCTGGCTGCTGCGAGGCTAAGCTCTTCACACTCCAGTGCATGTTTTTCTTTGAGGATAGCCGCCATAGCACTGAGAGCAGCCGCTTCAGCCTCCGCCTTGATACATGCAGACGAGATGGATGACATGTTGGACCTGTGGCTGGAGCGGCCAGCTGATGTGCACGTTCTTCCGGTTACATTAGAAATGCTGTCATTTGGACAGATATCATCAATTACCACAGTTTTGGTTGCAGCATTGACATTTACCACATTATCATCATTTGCATGTGTAAATTGCTCCTTTGTAGTTTGCAACCACCTTTTCATTGTATTCATCATTTCTCGATTGCCGTGCATTCGTGTTTCAAACGATTCATTTTGTTTTATAACTTCATCCTCTGGTATTAATGGTTTCAGGGACTCATGCAACTCATTTAATTCGATAATTGTTTTCACAAAAATGTCACACATGGATTCCACCTCAGACACATTTTGGCTTGAAAGTATCAATTGTTCAACATCCTTTGTTAATTTATGCAGTTTCTTTATCCTTGAATTCCTTTCATGTTGAATTGAAGCTATTTTTAATTCCAATGCTTTAACAGTGAGTTGAGGCTGTCTTTTACCGAGCCCACTCCCTGTATCACTTTGAGTGGCAGGCGCTTTAGGCCGACTCCCCTCTTGGCTCATTTTGACAGTAACGCAGCAGCTGCGTGAGGTTTTATTTTAGAATTGTCGCAGGATTTACCTTTACCCTGATATGAGAAGGTCTTTCACAGCTTGCAACAATTCTTAACGATCCTACCGTGGTTCCTCGTGGCTTTCACAGCGTTCACATGTCAGCAATCATCTGGAGCTGTGTGGGAACGCAACAGCTCCTTCTTCCGTCCAAGATCCTCCGATTCATTCATTGGAGCCTGTTTTTCAACAAGTATAGCGGCGATCGCTCATCAAAACAAAGCCACTCATGGAGGTTAGCAGCCAGAGTTCCCAACGCGTGTTGTGGTGAAGGATGAGGTCCACCATGACGTAATTTGTAATGCTTTATAAAATGTTAAAAGGTTCTTTTAGGCCTATCTAAAATCTTGGTTAACATATCACAATCACGCACACTGTCAACACGGTTGAAAAACGAGTGGCTTCCTCTCTAACCTCTCATCCCCACTGATCACCTGTGCCCACATATATCTTGATTACCTCCCGTGCTCCCAGGTGCGCAGATTAGATGACGCGTTCACACACACACACAAATTGGCTCCAACACACACTCTTGTACAGTAGGTGGCAGTATGCAACTAAAAGCTGTTTGAGATCCGCCATTAAAAAAGAGAAGAAGAAGAAGTTAAATTCCCAGCTCTTTCTAACCCGGGTCCACGTGGCGTCTCGTCGCTACGGTTCTCTCTCTGTGTTCCCGATAAAGTGTGTGTGAGCTCCAGCACTACTCATCCATCATCTGTGTGTCTGGATAAACCTCCGAATGGACGCTGTGCTCTTTTTTCTGGAGCGTTTACCTCGGACTATAGGAGCTAGCTTAGCATGCTAGCTGGAAACACGTTAGCAACACTAGTCAGATTGAGAGTTTGATGGAGAGAGAAACGGTGTGTTTAACGGAGTCTGCAGGAAAAGGTGATCTAGTAAACATGAGTAAAGTCCAAATGCTGCTGTCGTTGAAGAAGCAGCGACTCACTGCTGCTGCTGAAGAAGAGATATTTGCTCTGTTTGAAAAAACGATAGCAGAGCTCGAGGAGGAGCTGTCTCTTTCCAAAGAGGAGAACAAGAGACTCCAGAAGCTACTGGACGCTGTTTTACAGCCTCAGCTTCGGATACACAGAGCAGGTATGTTCCCTTTACTCTTCATTAACACTTTAAACTATTCAGTAACATTTTATTATCACATTAATAACAGTTTAGACCCTTTATCAGCACTTGCTGCAGGTCGTAGATCCTGAAGTAAAAGTACAGACACCACACTGTGAAAATACTCCATTGCAAGTTAAAGTACTGCATTCATATCTTATTTAAGTACAAGTATGTAAGTATTATTAGATAAATGTACTTTATTATAATAATTATAATATCCTCCTGGGACCCAGCCCATTGAAAATGTCCACTGTAGTCTGTTAATGTAGTCAGGGAAAATGGTTTGTATCGTCAGTTAGCTGAGATTATTCCCGTTAATCTGGTATAACACATTAATAGGTTCTTAATATTAAAATGCCCTGAGACAACAGTGTCGTGAAAAAAAAAGCCCTCGCTTTGGGGCTTAACAGGTCAGGAACAGAGTTGAGAGGAGCATTTCAGCTGAAGGGCACATATTCAATAGAAGCAAAGTTCCCATAAGATTAGGGCTGAACGATTAATCGATTTTAAATCGCGATTCGAGATGATGCGATTATTAAATCGCAAAGCCTGCGATTTTTTTTAACTTATTTCTTTTTATTACAATTTTTTTTTTTCTTCTTCTTGTGTATCAGTCATCCACACCAATAAGAAGTGCTGTGCTCCACATGTACCAGCCATTGTTAATCAATCAGAAGTAGCCCATGATAGAAGGTGATAGACAGATTGATTAAATCACCTGCCAAGTGCTTTTGAAAGTGCCTGCCCTTTTCCAAATGGCTTCCAATGGAGCTTTCCTAGATAGTTTGGGTGAAACAAAACCATCTGAGTCAGGTTAGTAATGCTCCATCACATGTTCTACATCTAAAAGGGTGAATCTTTAACTGAAGCTTGACTTTAAAGCAACCCAACGGAAGTTTCATGTAAGTTTAGTTCTTTCACTCGTAGCTCGGGCTGCGGGTGTGCAAGAGACGGGAGTATGTTGATACGACCTTCCTAGCCGGAGTTATGGCCGCATGTTTACAATAAACTTCCGTTGGGTCGCTTAAAAATAAATATTGCAAATCGCAATCGCAATATTTGTCAGAAAAATCGCAATTAGATTTTTTCCCAAAATCGTGCAGCCCTACATAAGATGTCTTCCTGCATTGAATGGAATCATTGAACAAAATGGCAACTCCACCCCCTTTCTTATGCATTCCTTCCTGACCCATAAAACTAAAGTTGGGAGGGGTTGATTCGATAAGAACAGCTGCACTGTTATTTTGTTCAATCCAAGTTTCTGTTAAAAACATAAAATCGAGATTGTGCTCAGTGATAAAATCATTGATTAAAAATGTTTTTCCTGCCAAAGACCTGCCATTTAATAAAGCTAGTTTAAGTTTGTTAAACACACTATCAGTCAGGTTTTTTGTAACAAGCTGTGGCTGACATGGAATCACTTGCTAAATTTGAACACACATCCTTATCAGGCTTCGGAGACTGCTAGGGGTGTAACGGTTCACAAAACATTTCGGTTCGGTACGTACCTCGGTTTTTAGGTCACGGTTCGGTTCGGTACGTTTTCGGTACAGCAGAAAAAATCATCACAAAACATAACATATTTTTTTTAAATTATTATTAAACTATGAATAATGTATTCACTCAAATAAATACAAAATATAATAAAATAAACATTAAGGTGCAGCATTTCGATGAACTGAAATAATCTGTATTTTTACTGTACTAGTACTCACAAAACATAAACTATTAGTTTTGGGTTTTTAATTATTATTAAACTATGAATATTCACTCAAATAAATGTAAAATAAAATAAACATTAAGGTGCAGCTTTTCGATTGAAACTGAAATAATCTGTATTTGAAATGTACTGTACTAGTACCTAAGCAGCCAGTTAGACATAATGACTTGCTTGTCATTGTATTTTCAACTTTTGACTGGTACGGTATATAAAAAACACACATTTTAATATTTAGCGGGTTCCCTCATCTATAATCATTTATACAAGCGCAACTTTGAATGTACAGCAGTAAAATGCAACATACAAAATAATCAAGAAACATCATAAATTAAACACTGACAGGGAACATTTTACTGCACCATCATTACTATGACATAAGAAGGTGCTGCAAAATATTCTGATGATACTTGCATACTTTACTTAAATAAGGTTTGAATGCAGGATTTTAATTTGTAACAGAGTATTACCATTCTATAGGCGTAGTCTATCTGTGAACGATCCCAAATACAATGTATTGTTTACATTGCAGCGAGTGCTACGCCAGAAGAAAAAAAAACGTTTTCATTTCTAACTGGAAGTGGAAAGGGGCTGGGCTACATAAGGTGAAATGAGACAACACAAATACACAATAGGTGGGACTAAGAAAGATAATATGAAAGTATAAAAACAAAGGCATTAATTAGGGCTGCAAAATGTCTCCTATTTTAATGGTGATTTGATTTTTAAATGCTAACACTTAACAGTTTTTTCTGACTGTGCGTTTCCTGTTTCCTGCAGACGTCCCGCTGCTGGTGGTGGTTAAAGAAGAGCTTCTCCCTGACCAGCAGGAGTGGAGCACCAGTCTGGACCAGGAGGACCCAGAGCCCCCCCCATACATTAAGCAGGAACAGGAGGAACTCAGGATCAGTCAGGAGAGAGAGCAGCTTCAGAAGCTGGAGGAGGCTGATATCACCAAGTCCACTTTCACTCCTGACCCTGTGAAGAGTGAAGATGATAAAGAGAAACCTCAGTCCTCACAGCCTCATCAAAGAAAAACTGAACACATGGAAACAGAAGCTGATGGAGATGACTGTCGAGGACCAGAACCAGCCAGGAACTTAGATCCAGAGAGCAGTTTACAACCAAAGACTGAGGACGACACTGGAGACTGTTCTGAACCTGACATTGGAGACTCTTCTGAACCTGACACTGACGATAGTGCTGATTGGAAGGAGACCAGAGAACCTACGTCAGGCTCAAACTCACTGAAAAATAGACAAGAATCTGTCAGTGATTCACAATGTAGTGCTGTAAAGAAACCATTTGGCTGCTCTGTGTGTAAGGAAATGTTTAAATATAGAAGCAATTTTCATCAACACATGACAGTCCACACAGGAAAGAAACCAACAGCTGCTCAGTCTGTAAGAAAGCTTTTTCACGGAATATACATTTAAAGGTACACATGAGAATCCACACAGGAGAGAAACCACACAAAACTGCTCAGTTTGTCAGATAGCTTTTTCACGGAGTGGAAGTTTAAAGGTACACATGAGAATCCACACAGGAGAGAAACCACACAGCTGCTCCGTCTGTAAGAAAGCTTTTTTCAAATAATAGAAATTTAAAGGAACACATGAGAATCCAACACTGGTGAGAAACCATTCAGCTGCTCAGTCTGTGAGATAGCTTTTTCAAGGAGTGGAAGTTTTAAAGGCACACATGAGAATCCACACAGTAGAGAAAACAATTCAGCTGCTCAGTCTGTAAGAAAGCTTTTCTAATGATAGAAATGTAAAGGAACACATGAGAATCCACACAGGTGAGAAACCATTCAGCTGCTCAGTCTGTGAGATAGCTTTTTCAAGGAGTGGAAGTTTAAAGGCACACATGAGAATCCACACAGTTGAGAAACAATTCAGCTGCTCAGTCTGTAAGAAAGCTTTTTCTAATGATAGAAATGTAAAGGCACACATGAAAAATCCACACAGGTGAGAAACCATTCAACTGCTCAGTCTGTGAGATAGCTTTTTCACGGAGTGGAAGTTTAAAGGCACACATGAGAATCCACACAGGAGAGAAACCACACAGATTGCTCAGTCTGTAAGAAAGCTTTTTCAAATAATAGAAATGTAAAGGAACACATGAGAGTCCACACAGGAGAGGAAATATACAGCTGCAATGTTTGTGACAAAGATTTAAATGGCATAGTTATTTAAAAAGACACAAGTGTGTTGGTCGTCAGTCCTCACAACCAAATGCTTCTAAAAGCATTGTCTAACACGACTGTACCATTTTCCTGATATGTGCTGTTTTCTCTGCATACTCTAATGAGGGTTATATCCCAAGCGCTTCAAGGCCACAGAGCTGATTTGGCCAGACTATGTTGAAACTACTCCTTTTCACACAAAGTTTGCTACGGTCTCAAGGACACCAGGTGTCTACACAAAGTTTGAACTCTCATCACAATATGAGACATCCGTGTGAAAGCAGATTCCTGGCGTTCAACCTAGCCACACAAAACTCTGTCTGCCCGCCCTATCTTGTATATAGCTTTGCTATTTTGTGACTATTGCGCCACACTCCTGCAGACTATCCTATACTCTGTGAGACCTGTGCCTTTGAATATTCAAATAAATAACCAGAAAGACAACTCTGTTTGTTTCACCATTTATTGTTTGATCATTCTGACTCGTGTGTCTCCACAGTATTGACTAGGTCTAAGATTTCCGTAACAACTTGGCGTTGTCGGCAGGATCTCTGCAAGTTCGATTGGGGACACCTATGGACGCTGGTGGTCGCTCCAGGATCCTCGGATTATTCTCTACCTCGACAGAAACCGTACGGGACGAGAGGACCATGCACGGACCACTATACTATAAGCATGTTGTAACTTCCGGTTGTTGTTGTCATCTCCGGGTATCCGTGTGCCTGTTCTGTTGCTGATAGCTTATTAACTTAACTTAATCGATCGTTTTAAAACTCTTGATCACGGCAACTGCCTGACGTTGTAATCACACGTTACTACAGCTTAAGCACTCACAACTCTCCTTCTCTTAGCGACTGTAACTCCACAGTGGCCGACACTCTTTTCGGGTTTGCTAACGGTAGCTACTTTAGCTTGATAGCTAGCCATGGCTCTTTCCCCACCCTCGGGTGTTATTTCCTGCTCTTCCTGTCTCATGTTTGGTTACTTCCCGGCCTCCTTTACTGGTAAGGATACATGTGTTAAATGTAGTATAGTTGTTAGGTTGGAGGCGGGAATCATAGCCATAGAAGCCCGGCTCTGCATCTTAGAAAGTAACTCAGCTACAGTAAAGCCCATGTTAGCCAGTGCGGACCGGCCAAAGGTAGCTCCTCTTAGCCGTCCCCCGGCAACTCCCGAGCAGCAGGGGAGACTGGGTGACTGTTCAGAAGGGGCATAACGTGAAACCCGCAGGTCCCCACCAACCCGTTCACGTATCTAACAGATATTCCCCACTCAGCGAGACACCCGCTGAGAAGCCAAGTCTGGTTATTGGTAGCTCTATTATGAGACACATGAATTTAGAGACCGAAGCCTCCACAGTCACATGCATTCCGGGGGCCAGAGCGGGCGACGTTGAGGCGCATCTTAAACTGCTGGCTACAAATAAACGTAAATACAATAGGATTGTTATTCACGTCGGTGGTAATGATGTTCGTTTACGCCAATCAGAATGCACCAAACTTAATGTGGAGTCGGTGTGTAGTTATACTAAAACAATGTCGGATACCGTAATCTTCTCTGGTCCCCTCCCCAATCTGATCAATGATGACATGTATAGCCGCATGTCATCATTTCAGCGCTGGTTGTCTTGGTGGTGCCCAGCAAACAATGTGGGCTTCGTAAATAATTGGACAGCCTTCTGGGGAAAACCTGGTCTGATTAAGAGAGACGGCATTCATCCTACTTTGGAAGGTGCAGATCTCATTTCGGCAAACATTTCAGGGCTTTGTGGACTTAATCCATGACAAACTGGAGTTGAGACCAGGAGGCGGAGTTGCAGTCTTACACGCTTCTCTGCGCTCTCTCCTAGGCAGTCATCCATAGGAATCCCGAACCCAATAAAATACCCAATATTAGCGGTGTGTGTCTGCCCAAGGACAATTTAAGGTAAAACCTAATCGAGGTGTCATACATAGTAACCTAATAAAAGTAAATGTAACAAACTACTACAGTGCAACAAAACGGGAAGATTAAATGTGGTCTCTTAACATAAGATCTCTAAGCATCTAAAGCAATATTGGTAAATGATTTAATATCAGATTATAATATTGATATATGCTGTCTCACTGAAACTTGCTTGAGACATGAAGAATATGTCAGCATAAATGAGGCCACTCACCCAGCCATATCAACACTCATATTGAATGAATGAATGAAAACGTTATTACAGACTCAGGGTCCAGATAAAAGACAAGACATTACATATAATATATATTGCTTGAGGCACGGGCCGAGGAGGTGGAGTTGCAGCAAGCTTGTTATGTGTGGGGTGCTATGGTGGGGGTCCCATGTACTTGTGCACATACATAATGTTTCTAATTATTTACAATTAAAAAATATATATATTCTGCGTTACTTTAGCCAACACTTTTATAAGGCCACTAGATTAGATAATTACGAAATGTGTAGATAGAATACATATCTTTCAGGTTGTTATTTTTTGTCATTATGTTTCATGTTTTATTTACCTTCTAGTATTTTTATATAGTATCTGAACTTTGGAGAGGAGTTGGGAGACACACACATCAAATCACATCTACAGATCAAGACAAAGCGAATGGAAGTACTCCCATACTCCTAGTGTGAAAATGTTTGTGAAAACGTGTGCAAAGTCTCAGAAAATCCTAAAAATAAGCTCATATTTGAATTCCCCATAAAAAAACAAATCATTCAGTAAAAACAAGGCCCCACTGATCATCTACTCCCTGAGACGATTCCAGGGATGTCTGGCTTGAGTTTCTACCACCAGGGAAAGTGGACACAAGTGCCCGAGATCAGCCTCTTAATTTACCCAGGGCCTAGTGCTTGGCTTTGGGCATGAAAATTCAGGAAACTCCCCTGAGTATTTTATTAAATATCTGAACTTTGGAGAGGAGTTGGGGGACACACGACACATCAAATCACATCTACAGATCAAGACGAAGCGAATGGAAGTACTCCTAGCGTGTGAATGTTTGTGAAAAACGTGTGCAAAGTCTCTGAAAACGGAGCAGTGGCTGTGATGCTAGCTTTGCGGCTAGCGGTTAGTTGTTGTTGTTTGAAGTTGTTGCCTATGGAAACAACATGACGGAGAAAAAATTATATCTTCTACATATAATAACGAACAAAGTAAAGAATGAAGTGTAGGCTATGCCTGTTTGAAGTTGTTGCTATGGAAACAACATGACCGGAGAAAAAGTGTAATCTTCTACATATAATAACGGACAAAGTAAAGAATGAAGTGTCGGCTATGTTTAAATGTTCGGAATTTGACCATCATGGCCCTCTTGAGTTGCCGTAAAATATGACGGATATGACGGATGACGGGTGCGACGGAAATACACCGAACACATCTGGTACCTACACCGGCACTTGCAGAGAGTGAAAGCATGTGAGGAAGGATGCTAGTACTTAGCCTACATACGTGTGTTGTACCATGTTTCACCGACCAACAAAGTCAGGCTCTAAGAAAAGAAGAGAAAAGAGAGAAAGACAAGAGAGAGGGACTAAAGGGCGACAATATGTCACCCAGTTTTTCACAAGAAAAGGTGGGTGTGGTCCATGAGTGGTGCAAATTAGTCTGCTAGCTAATGTTTTTTTGTTTACTAAGCTGACATTAAGTACTGTTAATATCTTTACAGAAAATGCAGAGGTCTTTCATTTCACTGCTCTTTTAGCTGACATTTAAAGGTATGGTAGGTAATTCACTTCAGAAACACTTGTTATATTCCATGGAATGCTCTTAACATCCCGATAGCAATGAATATATTAAATGATTTGACAACAAATACATACAAAAATGTCATCTGTAGAAGCCGTGGCGCTGTAAAAAGCACGACCAATCATCTGAGCCGGCCCGGCTAAAATAACTGGATGGCCTACCTGCCTGTCAGCCTTCCAACTGTGCACAAACTTATCTCGTGCACTCATTGGTCATGTGCGCGTTCGTGTGTGTTGGAGGAGGGGCTCTGTAAGGAACTCTGAAGGAAGGGGCAGATTTTTTTCGGTTGTGTATTTTCAAATTCTAGCGCACTCGAGCTGTTTTCTCCATTCTTACCTACCTACCTTTAATAAATGCAGGCACATTTTTAGCGCCTATTCATACTAAATCAGTTGTTCCTCCCCCTGGTGCCAGGACCAACAGATCCATCTCTAGGCTCAGCAGCCCTGTCCCCCCATAAGGCTGAACCTGAACCAGCTTATCTCCCAACTGAAGGAGGTGAGCAGCATTGTGTTGAATGACATGCCACTTAACATATCTGAAGGGAGACTGGAATACAAAATATATATATATATATAACAAAAAGCTAACATCTAATTTAAATTATACATTTCAAACACAGTATTTACCCACACAGCCAATGATCTATATAAAACAAAAAACTGCTTTTAGTCTATTTAGGATGATGGACAGTTTGAAGCATTGAGTGATCAGTCTGTATTAGGTAAACAAAATGTTAATCACCAACATTTTGGTTATGATATTAATACTAATGTTATTATATTAAAGCAGGGGTGGGGAACCTCCGGCCCCCGGGCCGTATACGGACCGCTAGACCATTTGGTACGGCCCTCGAGGCCAAAGTGGCCTGTGCCTGGTGGTGGGGCCCAATGTGATATATTTTCATGGGGCCCAAAATCCCTGGCGGCGCCCCTGGTCATATGTGAACTATTACTACATTTAAAGGATAAGTTGTTTGTTACACATGACACATATTGTGTGCAGTAGACAGTTGTATTCGTGCTTACAAGATCAGGATTCAGGTTTGGTAACAACAAGCTGTTAACAGTTAAAGATGAAATGCAAAGGTTTTTTTTATAATTTCCAGTAAATCGAATCATATAGCTACAACACTATCTAAGATATTGCAGTATTAAAATCGGAGATAATATGCGTTTGGCAATGCGCAATATTTATTTTGTTCAACCCCCAACACCAAGTCCGACGATTTATTTTCTCAGCCGCTCCTCCGCAAGATGGCGTCGCGTGACGTCAGAGTTGCCAAACAAACAAAACCCTGGCTTATCGCTCACAGCGGCTCCCGCAGATAGTACAACTTAGTTTCGTCTATCATGTCTGATTCTGAGTCGGAGGCCACCCAATATCTGGAGTATGTTGTCGACATCCAACCATATTTATACGAGCCTCTGATGTCGAAGAGGAAATACAAGGAAACGTCACCTGATATCACCGATGAAAGTGCTGATGGCGATTATCTATATGTGAATAATAATAAGTGAATGTGTAACACAAAATTCAGTAAAAATAAATTACATGAATTACTTTAAGGTACTTGTGTATGGTTGTCTTATTGTATAATAGTTGTGCATAAAATGAAGAGAAACATTATGTGCAGTATGGTCAAAAGTATAAAAACAAACAAAATAATGTACATAGTGTTTAATTTATTATTATTATAAGAACAAAATAGTGCCAAGGGCTCTGTAGCTTACCACCATATGAACTCTGAAAGAAACACAGCAGAAATTCTTAACACACCCCAGAGTTATTGTCCAGTGACCAGCTGCTCAACGGAAGAGTGTTTTTGAATCATCTGGATTTAAATGCATAACTCATATCAGACCTCAAACCTAACATGACCACAGCAGTCTTCTCAAAATAAACTAGATATGCACAATTGTATCCCCCTGGTAACCCTCATAAGTATAACCAAGATCAACATGAAATGAATTGATGTTGAGCACCAGTACAAAAAAGAAAGATGTGTAGTGCCGAGAGATAGGGAGTCGCAGGCGGTGCAATGGAGGTACAAAAGTAGACTTTATTTGTTACATGTTGTCCGGTTGCAGTCCGGGAAGAAAGAGAGAGAAGACAGGAGGGCACACAATATATATAGAGATCCACATACATGTCCATGTGGAAACAAACCCCCCCACTGTAGTTCCATGTGTGGATTATGTAACCCAGTGTGTGTGTGTGTGTGTGTGTGTGTGTGTGTGTGTGTGTGTGTGTGGTCACCACAGATGTCACCATTTATTTATTAAAGCGACTCCTGCTCCTCTGTACTCCAACAAGCACAAGCTTGTTAGGTTTTACAAATGCTGACGCAACTGGGGGTGGGACTTGTCTGTTTGACCTCAGAGCTTCGGCCTTCTTGTAGGTAGGGTAAGTATTCCGCAGCTCAACAACCTCTCCCATCAGTTCTTGCACATAAACTGAAAAGACAAACAAGGGGGAAAATATTATTCCAAAACAACACATTCGGGCCCTGTTGAAAAGAGAAAAACTGCTTTGATGACTGGCTCTCCCCTCCTGGCCTTCGGAAACGACACGCCCCACATGTGTTTCCCGGTCTGCGTCGTGGTGGTAGCGGTAGTGGTAGCGGTAGCGGTAGCGGTAGCGGTAGCAGTAGTAGTAGTGGTAGCGGTAGCGGTAGCGGTAGCAGTAGTAGTAGTAGTAGTAGTGGTAGCGGTAGTAATAGTAGTAGTAGTGGTAGCGGTAGTAATGTAGTAGTAGTGGTAGCGGTAGTAGTAGTAGTAGTAGTAGTGGTAGTAGTAGTAGTAGTAGTGGTAGTGGTAGTGGTAGTGGTAGTGGTAGCGGTAGCGGTAGTGGTAGTAGTAGTAGTGGTAGCGGTAGTAATAGTAGTAGTAGTGGTAGTGGCAGTAGTAGTAGTAGTAGTAGCAGTAGTAGTAGTAGTAGTAGTAGTGGTAGTAGTAGTAGTAGTAGTGGTAGTAGTGGTAGTGGTAGTGGTAGCGGTAGCGGTAGCGGTAGCAGTAGTAGTAGTGTGGTAGCGGTAGTGGTAGCGGTAGCGGTAGCGGTAGTAAGTAGTAGTAGTATAACCTTTATTTATCCAGGAAATCAATTAAGAACAAATTGTTTTTACAATGATGACCTGACAGGAGGCACAGGCTTCCTGAGGGGATGGGGTTTGGGAGGGAAAAGACAGACTCCGGGCACTACAGAACCCAGCGAGACACCACAACACAGAGCAAAGATGACAGGCATAGCAGTTAAACATATAAAAACTCTAAAACAATATTGCTGTGGTTCAATCAGTCATTAAAATCAGCATCAGGCAAAGCAGCTACATGTGTGTACCAGGGTGTCAATAATAGTGACATTGAAGGTGCGGGGGGAGACAAAGGTTTTCATTTAACGTTTTTTTGAAAGACATTCCAGCTATCTGCTGCCGCACACTGAAAGGCGGAGCGGCCAAAGGATGCATGGGCTTTGGGGATCTTTAGCAGGATGCTTGTAGCTGACCGGGTGTTGTGCTTCGGGGGTGTGCGGAGTTGCAGTAATTGTGTGAGGTAGAAGGGGGTGAAAACCACCCTTGAATTATGGGATTGGAGACAAAAAGCTTTAGGAATCCAGACTATAACATATAATAAGTACCCTGTATCAAGATTGAAGCAAAACAAGTGAAATTTGACCTTTTTAGAGAGATTTAGAAAAAGAAAACCCACCTATGGGGTCATTTGGGTGTATTTGCCATATGGAACCCATTGGTCGATGTTGGTGATTGACAACTCTTTTGAACTGTTAGAGCCAATAGAATCGAGAGGAAGTTCCTAAATCCATCTAAACATTACCATTGGTGAATGAGAGTGATGCGCAGCCAGCATGTCCAAAACCGGAAGGTCTCATACAGTGATGATACTTATACCATTGGAATCTGTGGAATCTCAGTTTATGATATGTTTGTGCAGATTCGATGAAGTATAACATATTTCTACCGTGAGTTCAGTGCGTTAGCACTCTTTTGCTTAGTGCTAATTCATACGCTTGGTGTTAGAGTTGTGTTTTGTTTCGGTAGAAATGGTTCATATCGTCAGTTAGCTGAGTTTCTTCCCGTTAAGTGGGTATGACACATTAATAGGTTGTCAAATGTTAAGAAGCCCTGAGACACAGTTTTGTGAAAATGTTGCTGAACAGGTTAATGTTTAAACAGATCTAATAAATGTTAACTGTTTAAATATATATCCTGAAATGTTCCTGTTATTTTGGGGTGATAGAAGCGAAGGAATTGTTTTAGTTTTTTTTAATTAAGGTTATTTTGTTGCCCCTAGTGGCTAAAACTGCACATCACACTGAGACTCTTCTGGAAACTATTTCTATATTTAACGAATCTTTTTTTTTTTTAACCAGATCTAATAGCTGTTAAAGGTGGGGCAGGTCATTTTGGAGAAACCAGCTCGAGTGCGCTAGAATTTGAAAATACACAGCCGGAAAAAATCTGCCACTTCCTCACAGAGCCCCTCCTCCAACACACACGAACGCGCACATGACCAATGAGGGCACGAGATCAGTGTGTGCCCCGATGGAAGGCTGACAGGCAGGTAGGCCATCCAGTTATTTTAGCCGGCTCAGATGATTGGTCGTGCTTTTTACAGCGCCACGGCTTCCACAGATGACATTTCTTATGGATATTTTGTCAAAGCACTTCAGATATTCATTGCTATCGGGATGTTAAGAGCACTCCATGGAATATAACAACAAGTGTATCTCGAGCCGGTTTCTCAAACTGACCTACCCCACCTTTAAGTGTTCATATATATATCAAGACTGAATCTAACTAGATGTTGTTCTTCTCTAGAGGGCAATACTGCACAATCACTGTGAGTTTAAGTCTCTACTGGATTTATTTGTATGCGTAATGGATCGGGTTTTTTTTTTAACTGTAATGGCTTGAAATCGCCTACAGTATGTTCTGGGTGACCTTTTACATTTAACCAGATCTTTATTTTGCTACCCTTTTCCTGTTTTTTAGGAGTGCTAGAAGCGAAGGAATTTTAAAATGAAGGTAATTGTTTTGCCCCTAGAGGCTAGACTCTAGCCTAAAAAAAACTATACTACTACTACTACTACTACTACTAC
Source organism: Pseudochaenichthys georgianus (assembly GCF_902827115.2). Taxonomy (NCBI): domain Eukaryota; kingdom Metazoa; phylum Chordata; class Actinopteri; order Perciformes; family Channichthyidae; genus Pseudochaenichthys; species Pseudochaenichthys georgianus. The sequence continues at coordinate 45,647,387 of NC_047511.1, read as the reverse complement.
TACTACTACTATTACTACTACTACTACTACTACTACTACTACAATTACTATTACTACTACTACTACTACTACTACAATTATTACTACTACTACTACTACTATTACTATTACTACTACTACTACTACAATTACTACTACTACTACTACTACTACAATTACTACTACTACTACTACTACTACTACTACTACTACTACTACTACTACTACTATACTATACTAACGATACTCTAGCCGCTTAAGGAATTTTAAAATGAAGGTAATTGGCCTAAAAAAATGTCAAGGCTGCCTTCTCTGTAGTCGTCGGGGACATCTGGGACGATACGAGAAAGGAAATTCATGAACTTTCTCCACCGTGGTGTTTTCAAGGCGGCTATCTCCTGAACACAACGTTCTTTCAGTTGTTGGAGTTCACGGATTCTCTCAAGCAAAGTGACTATCTCTGCATCCTTCTCCTCAACACAACGTTCCTTCTCTTGTTCCAGTTCGTGGTTTCTCTCATGCAAAACTACTATCTCTGCATTTTTCACCTCAACACAACGCAACTTCTCTTGTTTGAGTTCATGGTTTGTCTTTTGCAAGGCAGCCATCTCTGCATCCTTCTGCTCAACACAGGGTTCTTCCAGTTGTTTGTTTGTTCTTGTCCACCTTCTCCTCGACAGAACGTTCCTTCTCTTGTTTCAGTGTTTGGTTTTCCTTCAGCAAGGTGGCCACCTCCTCAACACAATGCTCCTTCAGTTGTTGGAGTTCCTGGTTTCTCTCACGCAAAGCAGCTATCTCTACAGCGCTCTCCTCAACACAGGGTTCTTTCAGTTGTTTGAGTTCCTGGTTTGCCTTTCTCAACCGGCTCGAGATACACTTTTTGTTATATTCCATGGAATGCTCTTAACATCCCGATAGCAATGAATATCTGAAGTGCTTTGACAAAATATCCATTACAAAAAGTCATCTGTAGAAGCCGTAATACTGTAAAAAGTACAACCAATCCGTTTAACCGGGCGCCTACCTGCTTGTCAGCCTTCCATCGGGGCACAAACTTATCTCGTGCCCTCATTGGTCGTGTGCGCGTTCATGTGTGTTGGGGGAGGGGCTCTGTGAGGAAGTGGCAGATTTTCTCCGGTTGTGTATTTTCAAATTCTAGCGATCTCGAGCCGGTTTCTCAAATGTACCTACCCCACCTTTAAGGACAAAATTCTACCAAACGGAAGGAAAAAAAATCCACCTCTTTTCAATATCTTTTCCCCGACAACTAAGTAGCTACATATTTTTCATTGCCCATAAATAACCTTATGATCACTAAACTGATCTGCAATCAGAGAAACCTTCACACACATGCACACATAAATACACTGCATGGCCCTTCTCGTGCAAGCCTAATATTGAAAGTCCTGTCATCAGCTCTCACATGTGAACAGCTGGTGGTTTTATCAGGAGAGAAAATCACTTTGAAACAACTCTGTTTTGGGGAATTCTCCAAACCATAAAGGACTCATTTATCATGTAGAAAGTGAGATTATTTGAACGTTGATATGGCAATAAGTTAGCGTTGCAGTGCGTTAAGACTGGCCATTGTTGAGCATCCATGATGTCAGGCAGCAGAGGTGGCACCATCCGGATCTTATCCAGAAGACCCCTTCGGATCTTCTGGGTTGAGAAAGTCTCATTTGGGGGACCGGAGCCTGTCATCCAATCAGATCAGAGCCCCTTAGATCTATTCAAGCCAGTGAACCAACCACCCAGATCCCCCCACCCCAAATACTCTGTGACTCCCCCTGCTGGCTGCATGCTTGATATGAAGGTACAGAGATGATATGAACTTGTCAAAAGCAAGGAATAAGCAGTCAGAAATATTCAAGTTTCAAAATACCTTTTTATTTATTTTTATTTTATTTGCAAGTTTTACAAATTACAATTAGGACATCTCACTCATTGCGCACCTCTCCCTCCAAGGACATTAGGACTAATTACTCATGTATGTGACGAAGGTAACTTCACTGTTGACTGACTACTTCGAGCCTTGTATATTGCACATGTCTTTTATTTTGAAAAGTGTTCCCCCTCCCGTTCTTTCTGTTACTCCTGATTATGTTCACCTGGTGCCCTGTGTTGTCTCCCCCCCCCCCCCCCCCCCCTCACCTGTGTCTAATTGCTGATTAGTGGGCGTGTCTTTAGGCTCTGTGCTTCCTGTTTGGTGGAGGCTGGTAGTGTGGGTGAGATCCTTGTGGCTGGTGACTGTGTTCACCTGGGCAGCAATATTGAGGCTGTGTCTCCTGAACCACAGCGATGAATACATGCCCACACCGGGTTATATTGGAGTTCTCTGCCTCCTTGCTTGGTCGGGCCGCTCAACGGTCAGCAGCACAATGTACTATGTGTCTTTTCAATGCAGTGTTTTATATGAATTCTTCAAACTATTTAAAATAAAGTTTTCTAAAAAGGCAAAAGGACGTTCCTGTTTGAAACCTGCTGAACTGCAATTGAAGCGCAACGACAGCAGAGGACGAGAGCTGGAAACTACAGGAAGTCAGTCCACACAGATATTTAAGTTTGAACTCTTTATTTCAAAAAGATATTTACATGTTTACAGCATCTTATTGTGTCCAGTGTTATTGGAGGGAGTCCAGCCACTCCTCGGGCTGCTCTCCTTGGGGCTCCTCCTCCTGCCCTCGCTGGAAGAAGGGCCTCCTCTTCCGTCCGGGGGCCCTGCAGCGCTTGGATCCCAGAGGTGAGGAGGATCTTCTCCTGGGCCGCTGTCCACCTCTTGTGCCTGCAGAGTGAACAGAGGATTAGTAAGAGATGTTGTCGGGGCCTCAGGAGATTGTCCTGTGTGAATGAACAGACTCACCACTGAGAGAGGTCTGCTGGTTGACCGCAAACAGCTGGAGGGTCGTCCTGGCTACGAGCGCTGGACTCCTGGACACGGTGGCTCGGACCTGGTCGTACGCCATGAGCACCAGAGTCCAGCGGCTCCGGATCAGCATCACGGCGTCGAAGAGCCCGGCGTACTCCAGTAGAGCATCCTTGTTCCACATGAGGGGGGTGCAGCTGACATCCCCCCCCTCACGCTCTCCCTGATGCCCTGCCAGAATGGTTGCTGTGTAGCCCAGGTCCTGTGACAGCAGCCACTGGAGGGTCTGACCCCGGTACTGACCGAACTGGAGCTCTGTCTGGCTGAGGAGCTGCCAGCGGTCCGCCGGGTTCCCCCCAGCAGCGAGACCCTCGACGCGGCTTGTGCCTCAGCCAGCTCCCTGGTGTTGGAGGTGAGGCGCGGGGCTGCCCTCTTCAGGTTGTCTTTGGAGACTCTGACTGCTTCTTTGCTGGCCTTCAGCTGCAGGTCTGAAGTACCAGCCTGGAAGGTGAAGGACGGTTTGTGATCCATTGTTCTGAAATACATCAAAAACAGTTCAATCAAATCAAGTTTTATTTATATAGCACATAAAACACGAAAAATAGCCTGTTGGCTAACGCTGGCGCATTCACAGAAATGTCAATTAATGTGCACTGTCCCTGTCAAATAAATATATATAAAAAAAGAAATATTTAAAAAACGATTTTGGTCGAGCCATATAATAAAAACACATTATTACAAAAGTAAACAGAAGACAATAACTTACAACAGCAAAAAATTAAAATCACACGCTCAGCTCTGACTCAGTTAGAAGCTAGCAGTCAAGTACTTCAAGTGCATGTGAAGTTCAGCAGTTAGTCAGCAAAGCCTCTCTTTGGAGAAGACGGACCTTTGAATTCAGGTGTTGAAGCAGCAAGAGAGAAACACAGATAGGACACAGGATGAAATAAACAGGATGATAAGAATAGCAAGTAAATAACAGAATATGAAATGAGAATAAACATGTAGTAACAGCCTGATTAGAAATAAGAAAAATAACACGAGTAAAAGCTGGTTCTGATTTGAAAGATAATGCCAACACTTTTCCATCAGCTCAACATTAACCTCAGAGTCTGACTTTACATGAATGATACTTATTGCAGAACCATGTTAGCCTTCATGTACATGTTGACTTTAGTAGGCTACCACATAGTAAATACGAATTACATATAAAGTTATTACAGTACTTCATTAAATAGCCAAGTTTAACTTCGTAAACATTAGCGCATAGTAATAAGCATTAAATGACAAGTATTTACGGATTTAAACGGCCGGAAAGCTCCGGTGTGCTTCTGGCTTAGCGGCAACTTGTTAGCAATGCTAATATGCGCGAACGTTACAAGACAACACATTGGCATCTGTATTACATTATAACGGACTGTCTTGATAAGAGGGGTTTCTTTTCAGCACTACGTCGTGGATCACTGACAGATTCTTGTCTATTTGAGTTTGAGCCTGAGGTTCTCTGGTCTCCTTCCAGTCAGCACTGGGTTCAGCGTCGCCAGGTTCAGAAGAGTCTCCAGTGTCCTCCTCAGTCTTTGGTTGTAAACTGCTCTCTGGATCTGAGTTCGAGGAGGAGGGGCCGCCATGAGAGCCAGCACTGACTGACACTAAGTGACTCTGAAACAGGGGTTAGGGTAAATGATGATGATTGTAATAAACATGCAGTTTGACAGAGGATTAAAACTATAATCAGAGCCCTCTCATCTGAGCTCCGTTACACACACACAGGAGCGGGACATCCTCCTCAACCTGGCCGCCATAAATGCCTCAGAGCACGGATACCTGAACCGTAGCGTCCAGCTAGCTTAGCCGCTAGCTTAGCGATAAATACACACAGCGTTGTATTCTCCTCCCCCTGTCGGCTCTAAAAGCCTCAGAGGGCGGATAGCTGGGCTCCGTAGCGTCCCGCTAGCCAATAGCTAAAGGTGAACACACACAGCAGTTCATCAGCGGTACCGTACAAACACCACGGCTAACTCAGTATGACTAATGTCGGACATAGAAGTGTCTTCGTAACAGTGTTTACACGCGTATTTGCTAATAATTAATGCACATTTTACTCACAGTGTCGCTTGCTTGAAGTCACTCAGTAGAATGCCCGGTCGAAACAATGGCGGACGGAGGAGAGACTTTGGAAAGAAATCCGCCTCACTGATTGGACGCCAAAAGTTTGATTCTCTTGTGGAACATTATCCGGCCTCCCATTGGCGAACGATGGAACCAACCCTGGACAGCCATTGGTCAGAATTGTGGAACATGAAGGGAGAACAACGTCTCTGCGCTGCCCATTCTTCTCTGTGAAAGGAGGGGGGTAAGGAGAGGAACGTGGCCGCGGTTCGATCCCTAGCTGTGGCAGAGATGAGGAAGAGCTCCCCTGTCAGCCATGAGCAATAGTATGAAGCTGCGGCGTCGCAGACTGCAGTTTCTGGACCGCAGTTCATGGACCCTTCTTCTCTTTTTTAATGGCGGATCGCAAACAGCTTTTAATTGCATACCGCCACCTATACTGTCCATGAGTGTGTATCACCATGTCATTCCAGCTCTAATAAACAAAATAACGAAAACTAAAATAAGAAACCATAAAATAAATAAAACAAAATAATCATCCATCATTTATTCTCACCTACTTTTAGATTATTTCACCTATCCCAGTTTCTCTCAGAAAGGTAAACAGTGGCTTTCTGTAGCTCTCACTCCTTCTCCTTCTGTTCCCAGAACACACTCCCTCTCTGCCTCTATCACTTCTTCCTTTAGTTTTTCTCTTTCAGCTTTATAGGTGACGCCATTTAATAAAACATGTTCCACATTTCCCTTACCTCCACAGTTCCCACACTTGTCACTGTTACTTTCCCCCATGACGTACAGCGTACCATTCAATGCTGTGTGATTTAGTCTGAGTCCAGCTCTCATGATTTCCTCCCTTCTGTCTCTTTCTTTATAAATATTGATTGTGATTGTCTTTTGAACTTTATGATACTCTTTGCCTTTCTGGTCTTCCTCCCACCTTTTCTGCCAGATCTCCATCCCTTTCTTCTAATGACTGCTGGACAGAAGACCCCTTCGGGTCCTTCGGGTCTTCTGGGTTGAGAAAGCCTCATTTGGGGGACCGGAGCCTGTCATCCAATCAGATCAGAGCACCTTAGATCAATTCAAGCCAGTGAACCAACCACCCAGATCCCCCCACCCCAAATACTCTGCCTCCCCCTGCTGGCTGCATGCTTGATCTGAAGGTACAGAGATCTTATGAACTTGTCAAAAGCAAGGAATAAGCAGGACATCTCAGTCACTGAGCACCTCTCCTCTCCTCCAAGGAAAGTAGGACTAATTACTCCTGCAGCATTTGCTTTTGATCTGTATTTTTGAAAATTATGTAACTTTTTTTAGCATATTGTTTATTATATTATAACTTAGTACTTTTTAAGCATATTGTTGTGTTGTTTGTTTATTATATTATAACTTAGTACTTTTTAAGCATATTGTTGTGTTGTTTGTTTATTATATTATACCTTAGTACTTTTTTAACGCATGTAAGATATGCAACTCTAAGCTGTCTGTGGCTCTTTCCCCCTCTGTGGGACTAAAGGGATTCTGATTCATTCATGTACTATGTGTCTTTCCAATGCAGTGTTTTTATATGTATTGTTCAAACTATTTAAAATAAAGTTTTCTAAAAGGCAAAAGGACATCTCCTTCATTGTCAAAAGCAAGGAATAAGCAGTGAGAGATATTCAAGTTTAAAATACCTTTATATTTATTTATTTACAAGTTTTACAAATAAAAATTAGGAAGACTTTTGTTCAGGATTGCGGCCTTCTTCTTCTTCCTGTCGACCCTCTGTCGGTCCCTCAGCATTTCCTTCTCCGTTCTCCCTCAGCTCAGTGAGCCACTGCTCCACTGCGCGGTTCTGGGGGTCAGAAACCTGGCAGAAGCTCTGCCCCGTGGCCCGGGTCGTTCTCTGGCTGCATAGCGTGCAGGTGCGGTCACGCCTGGTAGGGAACACACCGGCTGCAGCAGAGGCCATCTTTATCTGCAGCCTCCACCCTGTGGTCTTCGCGACGTTGACCTTCAGCCACTGATCCAGGGTCATTCCTGAAGTGGCTCGACAGAAGGTCAAGCCTTGGAGGGAGAGGTGCTCAACCACTGAGATGTCCTTTGAGCAGCCAGGACACACGCGTGGGGGATCTACAAGGCAAGGCAAGGCAAGTTTTTTTATATAGCACTTTTCAACGCAAGGCAATTCAAAGTGCTTTACAAAAGAAAATGAAAGACATTAAGCATTAAAAAAGAAAAGCCAATAAAATAAACATTAAAGAGCTTACGAAATGCTTTTAGCACCTGTTAGTGGGCTTAGTATATGATAGAGGTTGCATTTGTATTGTGGAATGTGCCATATGATTTTTTTATTATTGATCTATTTTTAATAAATCACGATTATAACAGCATACAAAAGTTGTCAGTTAGTAACAATCGTTCGTTGCGCCGGAAACATCAACTTCGGCCATTTCCGGCGGTGACGTCATGAGTGGAACACAGCTGAGCTCAGTCCCGTTTGAATGCATTGAAGGGCCAAATATTACGACAAAGGATGCACAGCAATAAGACGCCAAGAATAATTGGCAAGCGATATGTTGTATGGGGATGTAGGGCCATCTCAACATCTGGTTATGGGATGGTTTTGTGGCCAAAAAATGATCAAATGTTGCGTATATGGACAAAACAAGTGCGTCGTACGAGGCGGACGTTTGCTAGACCAGGTAACCCGGGGTCGATGAAACCGACGATGTGTGGGCAGCACATCGAGAGATCGTGTTTCGAACAATCAACAATGCCCGCTAAGGAGAGAGAGTAAACGCGTTCTCGAAGGTTCGTTTTGCTTTCTTACAACGTTACGTTAACTCAACCTTACGTTTGCCATGAGGCTATGTTACTTCCCTTAAGAGCTAGCTGTCTTAGCTAACAACAGTTAGCAGCTAACGTTTTCTGCAGTTTGTGTTTCCACTGAAAAACGTGATGTAGTTATTTAAGGGTAAGTTAACTAAACGTTATCTTACAAGTAGAGAAAGTTAAGTTGTGTTTAAAATCGTCAATGTAATGCAAGTTAAAGGTTTTGTGTTGAGCATGAAGTTAGCTTTACTGTAGCTCACCAAAGGTTAGCATGTTAAGCTGCACTTTCTGTGGCAGCTCGCTTAATACAAAGAGGGATTTTGTGCTTCATTGTAAACTTTTCTTACAAATGTGTGTTAATCTACCTGAAATTGTAGGGACAGTTTTTTTCTACTCAACTATACAGACCATTGTTGAGGAGATGCAAAACATACTGTAAATGAGTTGGGTCTGACATATACTTTGAGTAATGTTACTATGCTGCTAAAAAATGAAACATTATCAGATGAGGACATCACCAAAGTGTGTGAGTCTGTCAGGGGATTTGATCTGTTCTTTGCATGTCGTACAGGGCCTGTACACACTGCTCTGGTATGAATTAAAAATATAATTATAAAATGTATGTCTCTCGCTCTTGTCATCATTCAGGCTTTGCATTTGAACTCCTATGACTGGTTGCGGACTTGAAGGGAACGACTCCCTGGCCTTCCTGACATCCAGGAAAAAGGTGAGATTCTAATCCATTTCAATGCCAACAGCCAGTCATTGTTTTTAACTTTTTTAATATGATTTTTTTGGGGAATTTCTGTTTTATTGGATAGTAGAGATCTACTGGAACCTAACACCAGAGAGAGAGAGAGATAGAGGGAGGAGATGATGGCAGCAAGAGGCCGAGCCGGATGGTTGCTGCTCCGTGTGGAGCGTGTTCTATCAGGTAAAGCACTTTGGTACCCAGTTATTTATGGTATTGAGTTTGAATTTAGCCTTTGGAAGGTCATTTCCGACAGTGCATTGTAAAGACTGAAAAAACATTTATTTGTCTCAACATTCCTGTAATAATTTGTTTTTTTATTGTTGATATTGTTTTGTTCTTTATTTTTGTTGTGAGAATCACTTTGCAATTGTGTAAGTGCTATATACATAATTATACTAATATTATTGTTGTTACCATTATTAAAAAAAAAATCTTTGTTTTCTTTATTTATCGCTGCAGAAAGGATCATGCCAGCCCACATCAAACACCTGATCAAGAACTTGTGAATCTTCAGGCAGAAAAGATGAAAACACCTGTTCAAAGTTCCAGTTTCCTGTACATGGAACCATGCCTGTCCTCTGTTCCACATGTCTTCAGTCAGTCCTGAGGCCTGTACTACGAAGCAGGATGTTCTCTTCGCGGCTAACTTCAGGGAAAACTCCGGCTTTCCGGTCCTACGAAGCTGGTTCTCTTTTTAGCGGGCTAGATCTCCATGGTAACTGATGCTGAACGGCTAACCTGCCCCGGAGCAGGTTAGGTTGCAGGCTAAGAGCTCAACTCAGTGAAAGCACCGCCTGCTGACCAATCAGAGCTCAGTGTGCGGAGTTTAAAGCGATCAAGTCATATTACAGGAGAAAGGAAATACAGAAAAGCTGCCGTTGCAGGAAAGACGGCCGGCAAAAATCACCGACTGTGTGAACGTGAACATGAATAGAATATCACCTCCATCTTCAGAGCAATCTGACTATTATAACATTAGCGTTAAGAAAGCTTACTTAAATATCTGCCACGACATAAGTAACCGGATCAGAGTACATTAAGTACAGTCCGCGGCATATCACTTCATAATGTATCATATATCTCCTTATCTGAGTCAGCTGAGCCGTATCTGGCCGTGCAACACTCACAGTGTCACAGACTGGATGCAGAAGTATTATTTTAAGCAACACATAAGTTGACGAAACACTCGAGACAAATGTAATTGAAGTCAGATCGTGTTTTAGAGACGGGGCAGTGATATCATAAACCTGTTAATGTACGCATTCAAACACGTGTTCTGTTCCAGCTGTATTCACCTTGCAGGTGCAGCTCTGTGGCTTTGATCCTGGATAAAGTGTTTAAGTCATGGATGTTTAAAGTTTAACTTCTTCATTTTTGACTAGTATTAAAGTTCACTTTTCATTCAGGAAGTATGACGCTGCGCTGTCAGTGCGCTTCTACATGTTTGTGATTGGTCGAATGCTCCAGATACCACCCCTTTCATGTGAACACGCTCCTAACTAGATAGGACACGGCTGGCCTGAGCGATCCACTTGATAACCCGTGTTGTAGTACAGTTTAGCGAGAGCGCGTATGTTTTGGATTAGGCCAACCGGCTAACTCAAACATATCCAGGTTAGGTTGAACCGGCTTCGTAGTACAGGCCTCTGGACCCTATGACTCGGACACTAGTTCTACCAAGGCTTATTAGAGGTAAGAGTGGTAGGAGAGGAGTGGAGTTATCTTTGTATTTAGGCTGCAAGTCGACCAAGGTGATCAGATGCTAATAATGATCCGATTCATTTGATATTGATTGTCTGCCAATACCGAATCCTGATCCGATTCTTCTATTTCCCAGATAACACAGCTGCACCGTGTACACTAGCTCTATTTGTTTTTGCCATTGTAATTCACCATAAGCAATTGTTGACTGTAACGTCTAGACTCTATGCCAACCAACTGTACTTTGTAATGTATTATACTTTAACGGTTCTGGCAACCACAGCAGCCCAAATGTTAACGTAAATATTAAGTTTTCTTTTTACAGTGTACTTATATCTGTACATTTCTTTTCAGTTTGCTTCAAGAAGTGGCTTCAACAGACAGAAGTGCAGGCCAGATTGGGAAAGGCTGGACGCTACACAACGGGAAACATTATAGACATGAACAAGGAAAAACAACAAACACTTTCTTTGTTGCCTTGTTCTTATCATACATAGTGTTACGGTTTTTGTTACCATTTAAATATTGAATTCTATGTATTACTTTTATTTTAAATCAAATGCACCGGTTTTAGATAATATTTATTTTGATGTGTAGGTTGATTTGCAGGTTGGTTGTTATTTGTATAATTATTGTATTGTTACTGTGTATTTTATTATATTAACTAGCTCTTTATTGCTATTTATTAAATTAAAATACTATTGTGAACACTATACAATGTCTTTATTTTGTAGATACCAGAATACATGACACAGTGAATCTTTGTAATATATTTATGTTCTCTTGTTTAAATAATCATACCAGTATTTAATGTATGCTGGTCACCTGGAATCCTGGTAAGCTCCCAGCAGGGTATATTTAATACTATTATTAAACATAAGCTGGTGATAGATGGATGTTTAACCAGCCCTCCTGGCCAGCTGAAGTGTCCAAAACCCCTCTCCAGCCAACCATTCCAGCCTAATATATACTGGCTGGTCAATTTACAACAGCCTGACCAGCTACATGTATCTAAACTGGTTATTTCAGCAGAGTCATTATTATTTATTTACTATTTTTTGAGAATCTCTGAATTTTAGTCAAATGTATATACCAGTCTCTGTTCTGTTGCCTGAGCCAAGTTTGCCTGCTACATTACGATGTATTATTATTGATTTACTATTTATTGAGAATCTCTATGAATTAAAGTCAAATGTATACCAGTCTGTGTTCTGTTGCCGCATCGGATCTCCGCCAAATGAGTCTTGTCTGTCACTCGATTCTGTCTCCAGAGTCCGACATCAGCCACAGAGGTAGTGTATTATTCGTGACGTGCGTGACGTCACTAACCGGCGAAAGCTGTTTTGTTCGGAGCGGTCGTGTAACATCGGAAGTGAGCATGGAAAGTTGTAATAAACCACGATTTATAAATACTGCGGGCATATTGTCATGAATGACATGATTTCCCATTAATAATAGTATATATATTATCGTAATAAGAACAGTATTGTCCTTCATTTCGTAAGCTCTTTAAGGAAAAATACATGGATAAAAGTTACAGTGCAGTCTAAAATATGAATAGTTCAATTAAAAGCAGCGACAAAAAGAAAAGTCTTCTTGCTGGATTTGAAAGTAGTCAGAGTTGCAGCGGACCTGCAGGTTTCTGGGAGTTTGTTCCAGATACTTGGAGCATAATAACTGAACGCTGCTTCTCCATGTTCAGTTCTGACTCTGGGGACAGAAAGCTGACCAGTCCCTGAGACCTGTGAAGACACCATTGCAGTAGTCCAGTCTACTGAAGATAAAAGCATGGACAAGTGTTTCCAAATCCTGCTGTGACATTAGTCTTTTAATCCTAGATATGTTCTTTAGGTGATAGTAGGCTGATTTAGTAACTGTTTTAATGTGACTGTTGAAACTCAGGTCAGAGTCCATGACTACACCTAGATTTCTGGCTCTGTCTGTTGTTTTGAACATTGCAGACTGAAGCTCAGCGCTAACTTTTAAACGTTCTGCCTTGGCTCCAAAAACCATTACCTCAGTTTTATCTTTGTTTAATTGGAGAAAGTTCTGACACATCCAGTCATTGATTTGTTCAATGCACTTACTCAGTGTTTGAACTGGAGCATAGTCTCCTGGTGAAATTGTTACGTAAATGTGTGTGTCATCTGCATAGCTATGGTAACTTATTTTGTTGTTCTTCATTATCTGAGCCAGTGGTAGCATGTAGATGTTAAAGAGAAGAGGCCCCAAGATGGAGCCTTGAGGAACCCCACATGTCATATTTGTCAACTCAGATGTGTATTTACCGATAGAAACAAAGTTGTTTCTGTCCTTTAAGTAGGATTTAAACCAATTTAGAACTGTTTCCGAAAGTCTCACCCAGTTTTCCAGTCGGTCGAGTAATATGCTGTGGTCAACAGTGTCAAACGCAGCACTGAGATCTAATAATACTAACTCGGAAGTTCTGCCACTGTCTGTGTTTAAGTGGATGTCATTGAAGACCTTTACAAGAGCAGTCTGAGTGCTGTGGTTTGGACGAAAGCCTGACTGGAACACATCGAAACAGTTGTTTAAATACAAGAAATTACTCAACTGTTAAAAAACAACTTTTTCAATGATCTTACCTAGAAATGGCAGGTTTAATATGGGCCTGTAATTGTTCATTACTGAAGCATCTAGATTATTCTTTTTTAAGAGCGGTTTAATGACTGCAGATTTCAGGACCTATACAACACACACACACACACACACACACACACACACACACACACACACACACACACACACACACACACACACACACACACACACACACAGGTTTAATGAAAGTTCAGTCAACATCAAACAATATAAAAATATATAAAATAATGTAATCAGCACCTTCATGCTCTGATTTTGAGATAGTTGTGTTAACTGAGTGTGTCTACATGTGTTGTGCTGATTTCCTAACCTTCTCTCTTCGTCTTCGTCTGCAGAAGAGTTTTCTGAGCAGCCCGTTCTGCATGAGGAGCAAAAGGAAGACATGGTTGTAAGTTAACAGTACATTATCACACCTTCATGCTCTGAAAGTGAGATGTTTTTCTCAGGGAAATTTCTTTTTTTATCATAAACAAATAAATAAAAGAAACATAATAACCGTGTTTACTTTTTGAAAGCACTTTATTTGAAATAAAGTTTTCTAAAAAGGCAAAAGGACATCTCCCTCATTGTCAAAAGCAAGGAATAAGCAGTCAGAGATATTGAAGTTTAAACATACCTTTTTAATTATTTACAAGTTTTACAAATTAAAATTCTGAATTCAGGGTTGCGGCCTTCTTCTTCTTCCTGTATATATGTCTATGTCTGTCTATATCATAAACAAATAAATAAAAGAAACATAATAACCGTGTTTACTTTCTGAAAGCACTGGGGGCCAGAACGGTTTTGAGAACTTGAACCGCTTGGGAGTCCTGTAGGAGGCAGGGAGGCCTTCCATTTAGCGATGGCCCTCTCCAAGTCCGTCTGGTCCATTGTTGTTGTCATATCTGCAAGAGGACAGCAGTGAAGTTATTGGAGCTGCACATATCAACACCACGGAGACACAGGAGAGGACAAGAGGAGGACAGATGGACTCACCCACAGCTGTAGCCAGACTGTGAGAAAATAAGTTTCTCTACCTCCTGCTCAGAGGTGTAAAAGCTTGCATCCAATCAGATCAAAGGCCTGTGGATCAACCTGCCCTCCTGCCCCGAGATGAGCCATCAGACTCTGGCACCTGCTCTGAGGACGTCTGCAGGACATCTCCTCCTGCAGGACGCCCTGACGACTCTCTAACGACTCTGTAACGACTCTCTCAGCCACTGTGGGAAAGCTTCAGGCTCTGGACTCTCACATACTGGCTTCTTCTGTACTCACGTTACTAATCACTCATGTATGTACTATGTGTCTTTTCAATGCAGTGTTTTTATATGAATTGTTCAAACTATTTAAAATAGAGTTTTCTAAAAAGGCAAAAGGACGTTCCTGTTTGAAACCTGCTGAACTTCAATTGAAGCGCAACAACAGCAGAGGAAGAGAGCTGGAAACCACAGGAAGTCAGTCAACACAGATATTTAAGTTTGAACTCTTTATTTCAAAACGATATTTACATATTTACATATTATTGTGTCCAGGGTTTCTCATTGGAGGGAGTCCAGCCACTCCTCGGGGCTCCTCCCTCCAGCAGGAGCAGGGCAGTAGCTCACTCTCTCCCCGCTGGCCTTCACCAGCAGTCTGTGCCCCGTCTCCTTGATCTTCCTCAGACCACAGGAAGAACACTTGTTCTGAGACGGGGCTCTGAGTCTCCGACCCTCCCCCCTCCGAGCTGCCTCCGCCTGCTCCTTCTGTAGTCTGAGACGGTTGTACGTCGTGGACTTGGGAGTGTATGAGGAGGAGGAGGAGGAGGAGGAGGAGGAGGAGGAGGAGGAGGAGGGGGCGGAGGAGGAAGAGGGAGAGGGGGTGGCAGGAAAGGGCTCTTGGTCTTCTTCCAAGGGCACCAGCTCCAGGAAGACGGTGGCAGGGCCAGGCAGGGGCTCCTCTGCTCGGGGCTCCTCCTCCTCAAGCAGGGCCTCCTCTTCCGTCCGGGGGCCCTGCAGCGCTTGGGTCCCAGAGGTGAGGAGGATCTTCTCCTGGGCCTCTGTCCTCCTCTTGTGCCTGCAGAGTGAACAGAGGATTAGTAAGAGATGTTGTCGGGGCCTCAGGAGATTGTCCTGTGTGAATGAACAGACTCACCACTGAGAGAGGGTCTGCTGGTTCACCGCAAACAGCTGGAGGGTCGTCCTGGCTACGAGCGCTGGACTCCTGGACACGGTGGCTCGGACCTGGTCGTATGCCATGAGCACCAGAGTCCAGCAGCTCCGGAGGAACCCCCACTGTGTTCGGCTGCTGGGGTTCAGCTGGCAGAGGAAGATGAAGATGTCCTCCACCAACCGGCTGGTGTCGGGCCACGTGCAGGGGCCGCTGCCTGCTCCCACCGTGCCCAGCCCGGGGACATCCTCTGAGTCGGCTGTGGAGGTCTTTGCCTTCTTGGACCTCCCGTGTGTCAGCTGGGCCCTGTAGCGTGACGGATACACTACAAGGCCCTTATCCACATCCAGGAGGTTCTCCCACAGACCCACGAGCACCTCCACCTCCTCCTGCGTGATGTCTCCCTTCTCACAGATCTCCACCAGACTGTGGGCCAGCCGACGCACCTGCTGGTAGCCGGGGGCTCCAACATTGACGGCAGTCTGATGCGTAGGCCCAGGAAGAGGTGGAGGATGCTGCTGAGGAGGAGACCGTGGAGCAGGAGGAGGAGGAGCAGCAGGAGGAGGAGGAGGAGGAGGAGCAGGAGGAGGAGGAGGAGGAGGAGGATGAGCAGGGCGCCGTGGAGCAGGACGTCGTGGAGCAGGAGGAGTAGGAAGATCGAAGAAATACTCTCCGTCGTGGTCATATCCCTCGTCCTCCTCCTCGTCCTCCTCCTCCTCCTCAACAGTCATCTCCTCGCTGTCACCGAGCTCATCAGGGTCCTCAGGGAGGGGCTGCAGAACCTTTCCCGTCTGGTTGTACAGGTAGCTGATCCCGATGAGCTCACCTGAGGAAGAGAAGAGTAGATACATTGTTAATATCCCAGCTGCTCTTCAGCTGGTGATGGTGTTCTCTGCAGAGGAGAAGCCCCACACAGAAACCTTCCGGAAGCATCTGAGTCTGAAGCATCACCTGTGTACTGCAGCGGCTTCACGTAGCTCTCCACCAGCGTGCTCTGGAAGAAGTGCTGCGTGAGCTGCTGGAGAGCGTGCTGCTCCTGGCCGCTGTAGCAGCTGGTGCCGTCCCCCTCGGCCCCCGCTGCCGCCTTTGCCCGGTCCTCGTTCCACCTCGTGAGCCCCTCCAACAGGAACATCTGGAAGAAGGTCCCCCTCGCAGAGGAGCCTGCAACACGACACACAACCGTCAGGGTTTTACACCCAGGGAGAGAAAGTGTAGAACTCTTGGAGCACGGTGCCTCACCCGGGATGAACCCGTGGACGTGCAGGTGGAAGGAGTGCAGGGACGTGGAGCCGCGGGCACAGCGGTACACGGGCAGAGACACCCCCCCCCCGGGTCAGCTGTCCCGTCCTGGTGTACAGGCGGACACCAGCAGGATCCTGAAGGGCAGAGGCTCTGATTATTCACTGTCTGGACATAAAACATGTTGAACGGTTTCATGTGAGAGCTGTACCTGGATGCAGGGGATGTGCTGCCTCTGGGTCTCCAGGATCTGCTCCATGCGGCGCTGCTCCAGCAGGGGGACGTTCCTGGTGTCTGTGGCCCCCTTGAACGCCTCCACCGCCTCTGTGAGGAGACGCTCGGTCTCCTGCGCCCCACGCGTGCGGCGGCGGCAGTGCCGACCCATCTCCTTGCTGGACGGCGTCCTTATTGACCCGTCCGCCTGCAGGGCCGTCTCCAGGAGGGACAGGTCCTCCGCGTCCCACTCAAAGATGCAGCTGGAGAGACGCCGCATGAACACGGGGTAGAGGGGGTGGCTCACCGAGGTCACACCTGCTGCCAGTCGGCGCATAAAACGCCAGGTGTCCAGCCTGACAGCCAGGTGTGGCCAGGCGGGGAAGAGAGCGGCTGCAGCGCAGGTGCCTCCGTCCCTCCGGCAGCAGTCCCTGTCCACATACAGGACCTGTGGAGGCTCCTTCCCTGCCAGCTGGTACCGCTCCTGCAGGCCCCGCGCCATGTCTCTCAGGCCGTAGCCCTCAGCGGCCGTCAGCACGGACATCAGGACCTGCCCCAGCTCGTTCCCCACGCTGCTCATACACAGGGCGGTACCAGCGTCGGCTCCCGCCAGCTTCTTGGTCACCTGTGTCAAAGGATCATATAATCATTTAAAAACATACAGTCTTGTACTCCGAGTGCCTTACACACCGTTTCATTGTATTGTTAGTCTTGTATGTGTTCAACAGAGACAGATGTTAAGGTGATTACATTTCATGTCTCACCTTCTTGGTGGAGTCCATTTTGAGGATGGAGCCAAAGGTTGAGGTCACCTTCGCCTTCAGCTCCTCTATCCTCGTGAAGGACTCCAGGACGAAGGTGGACAGAAGCCAGCCGCTGCTGGGGACAGGCACCATCTGTGGTGGAGGCTGAGGAGGAGGCATCTGCACACCTGCAACCAGCAACCTCCTGCAGGTGCTTAGGTAGTGGATGCTCCTCCTCATCCACTCTGCCGTGTGCTGCTCCACCAGGAAGGAGCGCAGCCGGCTGGCGCTGTTGCCGAGCGTGCGCCCCTTCATCTGGGCCAGAACCTTCCGGTCACACGAGAGCCTGCAGCACCAACACAGACCATGCAGAGGTGAACACCAAACCATCTCAACGCCCTTCAAAGCCCACTGTGTGCTGCAGCGTGATGCTTACCTGTAGGTCAGCACAGCAGGGAAGAGCAGCTGGTGGTCCAGGTCCAGCTGCTTCCTGATGCTCGCAGACCAGCTGGCACACTTCTTGGAGCAGGAGCTGGGACACAAAGGGTTGTTGGAGCATCTGCTCCTGATAGCTATCATCATAAATAATGTCTATGTAACAAAGCATCAAGCACACAGAGTGTTCTTGTAAATGTATCAGTACCTGCACTCCAGGTACTCCGTCCCCATGTAGTACCACCCGTCCAGGTCCAGAACTCTGCGCACGGTCTTGTACAGACCGCCACCTGTCAGCTTGTGTGCGCAGCTTGGACACTTCAGGTGGTACTTCCACCTCTTGTAAGGAGCCCAGAGGAAGAAGGGCCGCTGGAAGAAAGCATCCGGGTAGGGCCGCTGGGAGTACTTGGGCCAGGGGCCGGGGGGGTGGTGCCACAGCTGGAGCTGCGGGGACAGGACGGGCCTCCCTGCCCTGTCAGCCACAAACAGAGCCCTGCTGACCCACTCGTGCTGCTCTGCAGGGAGGCTGCTCCTCCAGGCTGCCGGCAGGAGCAGCTGCAACACACACAGGTCACTGACTGCAGCTTCACACTACACACTGGGACTAGATGTTTACAGCATTGTTACAGACCTGAGGGGGAGGAGCGACTAGTCGCAGAGGAGGAGGAGGAGGAGGAGGAGGAGGAGGAGGAGGAGGAGGAGGAGGAGGAGGAGGAGGAGGAGGAGGAGGAGGAGGAGGAGGAGCTCTCTGCTGCTGGGCAGGAGGAGCTCTCTGCTGCTGGGCAGGAGGAGCAGGAGCAGGAGGAGCAGATGCAGGCTCCCCCATCAGGTGGCCGTCCTCGTCCTCTGAGGAAGCTGCAGACACAATGAGAACATGTTCACTCATCACACATCACCTGACTGACAGGAACACTCCACTGACATGATACATACACAGGACCACAGGCTTCCTCTTCCTCCGCTGTGTGGGGGGAGAGGTGGTGGAGGGGGGGGTGGTGGCTGGTGATGATGAGGAGGGGGAGGTGAGCTCTGACGAACCAGCCTGAAAACGGAAGGCCGGTCTGTAATCCATCTTCCTGAGATCACTTCACAAACAGTCAGAAGCTAGCAGTCAAGTGCTTCACAAGTGCTTCACAAGTGCTTCACAAGTGCTCCACAAGTGCTTCACAGTGCATGTGAAGTACAGCAGTTAGTCAGCAAAGCCTCTCTTTGGAGAAGAAGGACCTTTGAATTCAGGTGTTGAAGCAGCAAGAGAGAAACACAGATAGGACACAGGATGAAATTAACAGGATGATAAGAATAGCAAGTAAATAACAGAATATGAAATGAGAATAAACATGTAGTAACAGCCTGAATAGAAATAAGGAAAATAACACGAGTAAAAGCTGGTTCTGATTGAAAGATAATGCCAACACTTTTCCATCAGCTCAACATTAACCTCAGAGTCTGACTTTAAATGAATGATACTTATTGCATTATAATATAATAATCAGGCATGAAAACGGGTCAGGGGTGAAAAAGGTGAGAAGGATATTATCCCTCTAGGGGGGTCCGGGGGCATGCTCCCCCGGAAGAACATTTTGAATATTCCATATTTCAAAGCATCAATCTGATGCATTTTGAGATGCATCTTGTTGCCAACCTGGGGAGAGCTGGAGAAACTTAACTTCAGCCATGAGTCAACAATATTATGACCTCCTTACTAAGTATTATCAGGGATGCAAACTCATCAGGTATGGAAAAGGTGACAAGGACCCGAGCCCCCGACCCCACGGGATATCGGCTTTAAAATGAGGAATAACAGGATTTTAGCAGTCAGAACAACTAAAGCAGCAGTTAGTAATAACAGAAACGCCAAAGAGTCACATCTAATAGAAATATATAAAAGCATTTTTTTTAATTGTGTAGCAGTCAGTTTATAATTTTGGCTGTTGAGCATTTTGAAAATCTATTGTCATGCCTCTGTGCAAGGCTGAGTCTTTCTATCTTTATGGCATCTGGTGTAAAGTAACTAAATTCATAAACTCAAGTACTATACTTGGGTACAATTTTGAGATACTTGTACTTTATTTAAGTATTTCAATGTTTTGCTACTTTGTTCTTCTTCTCCTCTACAGTTCAGAGGTACATGGTGTACTTTTCCTCCACTACATGTATTTAATACCTTTAGTTACTTCACAGATCTGGATGAATGATGTGAAATATAACCAAGTGTTGAATCAGAGTTTAGTTCCACCTGGAGTAAATCCACCAGCTACCCTGCAGTCTACAAAGTACTTCAGACTAGCTGCACCTTCACCAGCTACCCTGCAGTCTACAAAGTACTTCAGACTAGCTGCACCTCCACCAGCTACCCTGCAGTCTACAAAGTACTTCAGACTAGCTGCACCTTCACCAGCTCTGAGAACACTTTCATGATCAATCATTATAAAACATATCATATATATTATTCTGAAATGCACCAATCTGCACAACGACTACTTTCACTGTCTTTCACTATATTTTGATGAGAATACTTTCTACTTTCACTTGAGGAACATTTTGAATGCAGTACTTTTACTAACAGAGTATTCCTATTCCTACACTCTGGTACTTCTACTTTTACTCAAGTACAATACCTGAGTACTTCTACTTTTACTCAAGTACAAGATCTGAGTATTTCTGCTTTTAATCAAGTACAAGATCTGAGTACTTCTACTTTTACTCAAGTACAATATCTATACTTATACCACCTCCGTTTATCGCCTATGAAAAAAAAACTATTAGAAAACGAAGGCTAAAGCTAACGTTAGCAGATAGTGACAATGTATGCTAGCTAGCTAGCTCAACGATAATATTGCGACAGAAAAACTTTTCAGTGCACATCACGCTCTGCGCTCCGACAGGGAGCTCTGCTCTGAACACCTGGACGGCCCGTTCTAACAGCTGTTCACCAGCGGTCCAGTCTGTACCAGTGACTCCGGACCGCACCGTCAATATTAACGAACGCACCCGTAGCTAATGTGGCTGCTGAAGCCTCATCGCGGAGCAGCAGAGCCGACAGGCAGGAAGACTCGAGCACACAGCTCGCGCTGCATTATAATATATAAAAAAAGAACACCATGCGTGTCATGATGGCACATAACAGCTCGCGGCCGCAGATTACTCCGGGTCCCAGACCCCCCCCATACTCCAAAAATATTTTTATTGCAGATCTACATGAATCACACAAACGACCTATTTTGGATTCAAAACGGCGAATTTCACCGTTTCACAGTGATTCTCATGCCTGAATAATACGTATTGAACTGGTTTCATTCATTAGTGAGTTTATTGAAGGTAAGTAGTTAAAGCCCTATGGTGTCAGTATGCCTGCACAGCAGGTGCAATGGGCAAACTACATTCAAACACAAGTGTCCCCATGTTTTCTTTAATAGTTATTAACATTAGAAATGTTAATGAGATATGGACCGCTAAACTAAAAGTCACCTGAGTGTCTCTTGCAATGACGTGTTGTGTTTTTATTTCATGAACCTTTTACATTAAAAACAAGTTTCTAAAGGACTTTTTCCAGTTCAGAGCAATAGCCTCCAGATGTCTGCGCACGTGCCTGACTGCAAGACTGTAAATGGCGGAGCGGCAGCTTTTAATCACGAATGGTGCATATACATGTTAACTTCGTAAACGTTAGCGCATAGTAATAAGCATCACATGAAGTATTTACGGATTTAAACGGCCGGAAAACTCCGGTGTGCTTCTGGCTTAGCGGCAACTTGTTACCAATAGGCGCATTCACACTGCGGTACTTTTCCCACAAAGGTTCATGCGAACTTAGTTCATGAGAACTAAAGAGTTCGCATGAACTAAGTTCGCATGAACCTTTGTGGGGAAAGTACCGCAGTGTGAAAGCGCCTATTGCTAATATGCGCGAACGTTACAAGAAAACACATTGGCATGCATCTGTTATATTACCTTATAACGGACTGTCTTGATAAGAGTGATAGCAGAGGGTATCTTACCTTTTCAAAAGCCGGTCAGTTGTGATGCCTGTGATGAGTTTACAGTGAAGACACTCCCCGCTGAATGAGACGTCATCCAATCAGAGGAGACACAATCTCACTGAGACAACCAATGGGTCAGAGTTAAACGAGGGGGCGGGATTTATAAACGAGACTCAGTGAGAAGCAGAATCCCTGGGGATTAAATCAATGTATTGAACATGTCAGACACAAAACAAACAATAATAATTATTATAACAAAGAGAAAGAGAAAAAAACGTTCAAGGTACAAAGAAACAAAACAAATTCTCAAGCAGCATTTATGCATAATAATAATAATAGATTAATTTTGTTAGCGCTTTTAGGTGCTCAAAGTCGCTTTACAGAGAGAGTGAAAAGAAAAGAACAACAAATAAATATAGTTAAAGTCAAATTCAAATCAAGCAATACAAAAACAATCACATTAAAAGCCAGATGGCACACAACAACGCTTCTAAAGACGCGGAGGCAATCTTCATGAATGATAACTTCATAAACGTTATATATTATATATATATTATATTATAACGGACTGTCTTGTGAAGAGTAATAGCAGAGTTTATTTGACCTTTTCAAAAGCCGGTCAGTTATGATGCCTGTTCATTTACAGTTAACACGCTCCCCGCTGAATAAGACGTCATCCAATCAGAGTACTAGCACTAAATCGGACAACCAATGGGTGGACCACAAGATGAAAACCAGAATGCCATAGAAAATAACGGGAGGGGATCTTCTGGGTCGAGAAGGTCTCAGCTGGGGAGCCGAGCCTGTCAATCAGATCAGAGCCCCTTCGATCAATTAAAGCCAGTGTACCAGCGTAAAATTGAGCAGGCCCGACTATCCTCGCCCCCATAGGCGCAAATATATTCCCAGCAATCCTGTATTCTGTTTGTGATATTTTCCTCAACCTGACCCAGTATGACAGAGCAAGTTTCTCTCTTCTAAAGAATGCACAAATGTGTTTAATCGCTAATGTCAGACATGTAGCCTACTAATTAAATACATTTGATCCTGCTCAGATTCAACTTTATTGTTATTGCATATATTACAGGTACTGAGACAACGAAATGCAGTTTAGGTTCTAACCAGGAGTGCAAAAAGCAGTAAAGTGAAAAGTAATGTACACAATCTACAGAAAAAATATAGATTGAATTGAAAGATGAATAAACAGTGAGGGGTCATTTTACTTGCAAAGTTATCTTTTAAATTGACAAACATATCGTGGCACAATTCAAACGGGATCGAAAGATAACGTTTGGGGGGTCCTCACCTCCTCTAGGGGGGTCCGGGGGCATGCTAAATATTGAAGTTAAAAGCATCAACCTGGTGCACTTTGAGAGCAAAATGAAGAGATCTATGGATACATCTCAACACCCATATGAAACAGAACTGTAAGCAGATTTACTATTTCTTTATGGATATTTTACAAATCACTCCCCTTTCAAGACCGAAATGTCTGCATGCATAGCAGAAGATGTCATATTTTTTTGAGGAATATTCCAGCCCATCTCTGTTGTGAAACCATGAGCTGCAAAATGAGCGCCTCGCCCCACTGTACTGGCGAGTTGGGTACTTATTTTAATATACCTGGGCAGGCTCTGTTTTGCCGAGGTCCTCTGGCACTTGCGGGCCGCCGAGGGGTGGCGGTGTTTGGGGCAACGAAGAGGACGAGGTGGGCAAAGCCGGCGAGTCGGGCGGGAGGACGGTAGTGTCCACGACAGTGGCCGCGGGTAACGTAATGTCCCCATGATCTGAACTGTTATTACCTGCAGTAGATGCAGTGTTACTGCTGGTGATAAGGGCTGGTTGTTTTAACCATTTTCTGATGTCCATCACTGACTGCTGTGTAAGCACTTTGCAAATGACGAACGCGCAGGGGCACAGGTCACGCGCACCTGACATAATAACGTTACTTACCGTTTAAATTGACCAAATAAATGCAGCAGACAATGTTATTTAACCACAATTAAAATTTATTTTATTTCAACTATCTTCTTCTTCTTATTATTACTACTATTGTTATTGTTTTTATTATATATATGTAATATTTTTCACTTTTAATACAAAAAATAATAATTCACTTTTATTTATTTTTTCACTTTTAATTTTTCAAATGAGGGTGCATAACAACTCAACTGAGGGTGCAATGCACCCTTATGCACCCCCGTAGAACCGGGCCTGGTAGCCTACTCAGATCTTGTTCTTGAGTAAAAGTAGAAGTACTCAGATCTTGTTCTTGAGTAAAAGTAGAAGTACTCAGATCTTGTACTTGTGTACAAGTAGAAGTACTCAGGTCTTGTACTCGAGTTCGATAAAGTCATGTCTAAACAGCGACATTTTACACGATAAATACGGGTTTAAATAGCAGCATTTGCCGCGGAAGGCGAGTGGCAGCAGTGGGCGTGGTATGACGTCATGACGCAAAGTGGTATTACGTAAACCGTTCGGCGCAAAAATTCAAACGCTGAACAGGAAGAAGAAGCTCTGTTCTCTGAATGCGGGATTAAGAATTAAAACAAGAAGCGAACACCAACATCGGATTTACACACTTAGAGGTACATTGAGTTGAATTATTAGGTAGAGATGTTGTGCGTCAGCAGGCTAGATTGCTAACAATAATAGGGAGAACCCGTTAGTATGAGCTAATGCTAACCGAAGCTAATGTTGTTATGCTAAGCGGCATGTTACGTTTTATTTGGGCTTTGTTTTGCTACGTTAGCAAAGGTAGCTTAGCAAATATGTCGTGTTATAAGAGTTCAGGCTATTTTAAATCACTTTAGCTTACTACAGTTCACTTTCACAAGCTGCTGCTGTCCCTTTTGTTGATGTGTAGCTAATCTAAAAAAAACAGAACATGTAATATGGCAACATGTCCACACATCACCAGGTACAGTTTACCTACCGAGGCTTCACAGTTATACTGCCCCGAAATGATTATCTCACACTATGTCACCAGCTGGAGACAGAAAAGCAGGACCACATTAACATCTGTGGGATCACGAGGCTCTGAAAACACTGGATAAAAACTACCTACTACCAGGAGGGATAAATAATCCACAAAGAGTGCCTTTGGGCAGCAGATTCCTGGAACAATACATCTTTCAACTATTTGACTACATCTGAAAAACAGTGGTTACTGGACAGTCAAACACTATGTCAGAAACTGGAGTAAGGGTCTTAGACAGTTAGATAGATTATTGATCTACATTTGGGAAATTATTTTGTTACAGAAGAAGCATCAGTGTGTTCTACTAATACTTACAAAGTGGAACAGAGAATAAACAACCACAATGAGAAATATGATATCAAATATAAACAGTATATCCTTTCAGGATAATTAAAATGTTCTAAAAAAATACTGCAGGTAGTAGCAGGAATATATGCTTACACTACAGGAGCCTAGACATTGTTTTTCATACTTTATGTTGGCTTTTATCTTTGCTTATGTATGGCTTTTTAGTCTGTTATGGGTTTTTAAAGAGGGGCTTTTAACTGGGTATATGTTTCTGCTCTTGTATGTTCTATTTTAATGCCATAAACCTCCCAGGGGCGGCAGATGAATGCGTCCATGGCACATTTACATGATGGACTCAAGTGCTCATGTTGATTAATGGCCATTGTCCCTTCTTAGATAAATACATACACACATCTCGTACCTGGAACAAAAACACAAAGAAATTCGGTCTAAACTCAAATGGGTTTTATTCATGAATTCCCTCCAGTGGAAAACTCTTTATGTGTGTTTCTAAGATGAGATATTAAAGTACTTTATTTTTAACCAATTGTATAAAGCTTGTACTTGCTTACAGTTGTCTTACTGTGTATTATAAATGGACAACGTGAACAGCATTTGAACTCAATTAAATGATCCTCGAATGTCAATAAACATCAAAACACGACGTTCCCTAACTCTTTCCCCCAAAGCTGAAACTCGGCTTCAACGTGTGACCTTTCTGTGATTCTCAGCTAAGATGAGCGCAGCCTCCAGCCCGGTGTCTCGGATCCGTCCGGGGTGGATGTCGTCCGGCCTGAAGAACAGGGGCATGTCTCCGGCGGACTGCAGCACTCCGCTGCTCGCATCCTTCCCCGGCAACGACGACGAGCAGGAGCGACGACAGAGACGAAGGTCAAGGGTCATCGACCTTCAAACGGCCCCTGACTCCTCCTTTAATGACTCTGTATCTCACAGGTAAGCTCCAGAGGTGGGAAGTAGTGGAGTACAAATACTTCGTTACTGTACTTAAGTACATGTTTCTGGTATCAGTACTTTACTTCACGACTTTTTACTTTTACTTCTTACATTTTTAACCCAAATACCTGTACTTTCTACTTCTTACATGTTGAACACAAATACCTGTACTTTCTACTTCTTACATGTTGAACTCAAATACCTGTACTTTCTACTTCTCACATGTTGAACTCAAATACCTGTACTTTCTACTTCTTACATGTTGAACCCAAATACCTGTACTTTCTACTTCTCACATGTTGAACCCAAATACCTGTACTTTCTACTTCTCACATGTTGAACCCAAATACCTGTACTTTCTACTTCTCACATGTTGAACCCAAATACCTGTACTTTCTACTTCTTACACTTTGAACTCAAATACCTGTACTTTCTACTTCTTACATGTTGAACACAAATACCTGTACTTTCTACTTCTTACATGTTGAACTCAAATACCTGTACTTTCTACTTCTTACACTTTGAACTCAAATACCTGTACTTTCTACTTCTTACATGTTGAACACAAATACCTGTACTTTCTACTTCTTACATGTTGAACACAAATACCTGTACTTTCTACTTCTTACATGTTGAACCCAAATACCTGTACTTTCTACTTCTTACACTTTGAACTCAAATACCTGTACTTTCTACTTCTTACATGTTGAACCCAAATACCTGTACTTTCTACTTCTTACACTTTGAACTCAAATACCTGTACTTTCTACTTCTTACATGTTGAACTCAAATACCTGTACTTTCTACTTCTCACATGTTGAACACAAATACCTGTACTTTCTACTTCTTACATGTTGAACTCAAATACCTGTACTTTCTACTTCTCACATGTTGAACCCAAATACCTGTACTTTCTACTTCTTACATGTTGAACTCAAATACCTGTACTTTCTACTTCTCTCATGTTGAACACAAATACCTGTACTTTCTACTTCTCACATGTTGAACCCAAATACCTGTACTTTCTACTTCTTACATTTTGAACCCAAATACCTGTACTTTCTACTTCTCTCAAGTTGAACTCAAATACCTGTACTTTCTACTTCTTACATGTTGAACTCAAATACCTGTACTTTCTACTTCTTACATGTTGAACACAAATACCTGTACTTTCTACTTCTTACATGTTGAACACAAATACCTGTACTTTCTACTTCTTACATGTTGAACCAAATACCTGTACTTTCTACTTCTTACACTTTGAACTCAAATACCTGTACTTTCTACTTCTTACATGTTGAACCCAAATACCTGTACTTTCTACTTCTTACACTTTGAACTCAAATACCTGTACTTTCTACTTCTCTCATGTTGAACTCAAATACCTGTACTTTCTACTTCTCACATGTTGAACACAAATACCTGTACTTTCTACTTCTTACATGTTGAACTCAAATACCTGTACTTTCTACTTCTCACATGTTGAACCCAAATACCTGTACTTTCTACTTCTTACATGTTGAACTCAAATACCTGTACTTTCTACTTCTCTCATGTTGAACACAAATACCTGTACTTTCTACTTCTCACATGTTGAACCCAAATACCTGTACTTTCTACTTCTTACATTTTGAACCCAAATACCTGTACTTTCTACTTCTCTCAAGTTGAACTCAAATACCTGTACTTTCTACTTATTACATGTTGAACCCAAATACCTGTACTTTCTACTTCTTACATTTTGAACTCAAATACCTGTACTTTCTACTTCTTACATGTTGAACACAAATACCTGTACTTTCTACTTCTTACATGTTGAACACAAATACCTGTACTTTCTACTTCTTCCATGTTGAACCCAAATACCTGTACTTTCTACTTCTCTCAAGTTGAACTCAAATACCTGTACTTTCTACTTCTCTCAAGTTGAACTCAAATACCTGTACTTTCTACTTCTTCCATGTTGAACCCAAATACCTGTACTTTCTACTTCTCTCAAGTTGAACCCAAATACCTGTACTTTCTACTTCTCTCAAGTTGAACCCAAATACCTGTACTTTCTACTTCTCTCAAGTTGAACTCAAATACCTGTACTTTCTACTTCTTACATGTTGAACTCAAATACCTGTACTTTCTACTTCTTACATGTTGAACCCAAATACCTGTACTTTCTACTTCTTACATGTTGAACACAAATACCTGTACTTTCTACTTCTTACATGTTGAACACAAATACCTGTACTTTCTACTTCTTCCATGTTGAACCCAAATACCTGTACTTTCTACTTCTCACATGTTGAACACAAATACCTGTACTTTCTACTTCTTACATGTTGAACTCAAATACCTGTACTTTCTACTTCTTACATGTTGAACTCAAATACCTGTACTTTCTACTTCTTACATGTTGAACTGTTGTATGTATCTTGGAAGCTTATAGATAATCTCATTTCTGTGTTCAGCTCCTCGGGGACTCCTGCTGCCGTGCCCAAGCTGTCGAACGCGCAGATCTCAGAGCATTACTCCACCTGCATAAAACTCTCCACTGAGAATGTGAGTATATTTATAATGTCTGCATCACGGGGACATCATCAAGAGTCTCACACATTGTCCAACTGAAGCGTATCAATAATTACACTGGTTGTGTTTTACATTGTCCATGCATCAGGTTATTTATTTATTTGTACCCATGCTGTAGGTAGACTTGGTGTGCAGGTAAAAGACAAGGGATCCATTGTGACACACATCCCGAACAACGTAGGTAGGGATGCTCCGATCACCGGAATCAGTATCGGCCCATCCGATTGAGTGGGCGGGGCCTATGGGGATCAATCGAGTGGGCGGGGCCTATGGGGATCAATCGAGTGGGCGGGGCCTATGGGGAGCTTCCACAACATAATTATTACATTCAAATGAAGTACATAATTCAAGTTTACATTAACTTTGGATGATAACACGGTGA
This sequence comes from Pseudochaenichthys georgianus, assembly GCF_902827115.2. NCBI lineage: Eukaryota > Metazoa > Chordata > Actinopteri > Perciformes > Channichthyidae > Pseudochaenichthys > Pseudochaenichthys georgianus. The sequence continues at coordinate 45,618,618 of NC_047511.1, read as the reverse complement.
GATGAGCGGAAGCGTCTCATGCAGCTCACTGATCCAGTAATGACTGACCCGACAGTGAAGAATACATGTATGTATAACTAGTTTAGTTCCAGAGGTAGATCAAATAGCTACGTGTGTTAGGTCTAACTCCCAGTGTGTGTCGCTCCGCTCTCCGGTCCGTCACAGCGGGCGCAGCTGCAGGGCTTCTGCTTCACACGCATTGCATACGGCTATTTTATTGTCGGACACCTTCAAACTAGGGATGGGAATTTGAAAGCAAATGTATATTCAAATATTCGACCCCCCAAAAAACGGTTAACCGGTTAACCGAAATGTAAACATCCTATAAAAAAAAAATTGGGTAAAAAAATAATTTTATAAACAAATTCATAACTCATATTCGAATACATGAATCATTTCGAATATTCGATTAATCGTTCCCGTCTCTACTTCAAACACTGCCAGACCGGTGACGCCATTTTGGCGAGCTTGTTTTGCCGCGCACGGAGAAAAGTGTCATGTATTTTACGTCATGTGACCATCGGCTCTCGCGATAGGCATTTTTACAGAGCCCCGATCGATCGGCAGAGAGTGAGGATCGGAGCATCGCGAAACGTAGATATCTATCTTTCTGTAATAGTGGTAAGACTTGAAAGAAACAAATACCTATGCATTTCTTTCTTCTTGTGTTGGCAGAAAATCACCACGAAGAATGCCTTTGGGCTGCACCTGATTGACTACATGGCTGATATCCTCAAACAGAAGGACTCTGAGCTCACGAACTTCAAGGTATGAGTTGATCTTTTGTGTCCACTCTTACAACAACTCCCTTGTTTCCTGAAGTTGAAAAACATGTATCTGTTTTAGCGAAGACTTTGCATCGCCTGTAGAACAAAGCGTGTTTTGATCACTTTATTAATCAGTAAGTATCTTTTTCTTTGGAGGAACTTTGATTTCGGACCTACAACGTTTTTCATTCTCCTTTTCGAAGGTCTTGAAGTGAAGTCGAGCAGCCATGTGTGAAAGGACGCTTTCTTAACGAGTGTGTTATCCGACAAACAAATCAACCTTCTTACTTTGATCAAATCTGCAGATTAAAAGCCCGATTATGGCGATGGAAAAATCGTTATCAGAATTAATAATGTAATGTATAAATACTTATTTTTTATTGCATAAATATTTGAGTTTTAACCTTATATACAATGTGCACATTTTTACAAATTCTTACGTTTTCAAAATATATATTTATTTTATATCTTGGAACGTTTTAATACATATCTTATTTAATTTAATTGTAGTCTTTTATTAAACGTCTTATGTTGTTTGATTTAATCTAATTATTTTATTGCACATTTCTTTACTAAACTGTTATTCTAAATACAAAAATCCCCTTCCTGTGTGTTCTGTGTGCTTTCCTCCTGCAGGTGGCCGCCGGTACTTTAGATGCCAGCACTAAGATCTATGCTGTGAGGGTAGATGCTGTTCATGCCGATGCCTACAGGGTCCTGGGGGGTCTGGGGGCCGAGACCAAACCTGGAGAAGGTGAGACCCTCTCCAATGTGTACTTTCATACGTTGTCGGATTTAGGGCTGAACGATTCATCGATTTTAAATCAGGATTTTTTTTTTGTTCTTTGTGTATCATTCATCCACACCAATCAGAAGTGCTGTGCTCTACATGTACTAGTCATTGTTAACCAATCAGAAGTGGCCCATGATAGCAGGTGATAGACAGATTGATCCAATCACCTGCCAAGTGCTTTTGAAAGTGCCTGCCCTTTCCAAATGGCTTCCAATGGAGCTTTCCTAGATGCTTTCTGAGTCAGGTTACTGATGCTCCATCACGTGTTTCTATGACAGGGTGAATCTTTAACTGAAGCTTGACTTTAAAGCAACCCAACGGAAGGTTCATGTAAGTTTAGTTCTTTCACTCGGGCTGACGGGAGCACGTTGATGCGACCTTCCTAGCCGGAGATATGGCCGCATTTTACAATAAGCTTCCGTTGGGTCGCTTAAAAGCAAATATCTGGAATCGCAATATCTGTCAGAAACATCGCAATTAGATTATTTCCCCAAATCGTGCAGCCCTAGTCGGATTTGAATAGACTGAATCACGCTGGAGATGGCAGGATTTATGACCATTTCCCTACACATGAATCCAATATGTGAAAAATTGTGTGTACTTTTTTTGTTCACGCATGAACAGACCAGGGTTCAAAAGATGATGAACACGACGGAGATGGTGAAGCGACCGCGAAGCAGCCGCGGAAAAAGAGACCCCCGAAGAAGACTGTGGAGCAAAACCTGGCAAACATCAACAGCGCCGAGTCTGAGAGGAAGTGTGAGGTACGGGGGCGTCTTGACAGGAACACGTTTAACACCTTTTCTAATGCGATGATAGTTGGGCAGAATCAACGGTTCGTCTTAATATTTACCATTTTCTAATTCTTAAAATCTATTAAATCAACGGTTTTTATGCTCGAACTCAGGAACTAAACCTGTGTTTCGAGCTGATAATGTAGTTCCTTTCCTAAAGTTAAACATATAATATGTAATAATTCTGCATTAAAATATATTTTAAAAACCCGACGAGACGTTTGTTCGATATTCTGTTAATTTGTGTACTTGCATCACCTCGAGATATATATAATTTAAATAAGAATTACTCCGATTTTAAATCAAATAATAATTACACTTTCCCGTTTAAAGTATGAAAAAGCTAAGTAGCAGCAGATAAAGCAAGAAGTGGAAAGTAATGTAGGATAGTCGCTGCAGGATAACGGTAGTAAGTGCTTCCCCGAGGATGGAGTCATAGCGGCGGTGCTAAGGCACGTGGGCCCAGCATAATGTGAGAGCGCAGCGCGTGGAATTTTTGTGTGTGTGCGAAGTGCGCCCCGCCAGTTTGTTTCTGTGTCTGCCAGCACAAGAAAGGCTCTTGAGGCCTAGTGCCAGGGCCGGCTCTAGACAATTTGCTGCCCTAGGCGAGATTTTAGGCAAGATTTTATATATAAATGAAAAATCTCTACAAAAGACAAATACACTACAAAAACAGAAACTTATTGACAGGTAATATCCGTCAAAATGGCTTCAAATGTATTCAGTATTGTATGAACATGTTTTAATTGGGGGGTGGACGTCACATCCTCTAGGGGGGTCCGGGGGTATGCCCCCCCCCCCCCCCCCCCCCCCCCCCCGGGAAGATTTGTTTTAACATTTTAAAGTAAAATGCTTCAATCTGGTGCACTTAGAGCACACATTACTAGAGACCTGATCTAGGGGGTACAACTCTAAAACACCCATATGAAAAAGATCGGTTTACATTTTATTAATCAAATAAGTATGTGAACATAACCAATCACCCATAGCCAATAACAAATACATGTATCTTTGTTGTTCATTCATATCTTATTTGACCTAGTTAACATTTATTTATTCGTGCATATTTTTGTATCCCTCCAACTTTAAACGATATTTTTGGTTTACTGCCCTATAGTTTACATTGGAATGATTTCAAACCTGTTTTTATTTATCCTAATAATTATAAAGGAGTGCCTTGGAAATATGTGTTTACATAATTTGTGGCCAAACGCTTGAGACCCACTGAGATAAATTAAAAACAAAAATTAACTTATCTAAACACTCAGAGTCCTTCATCCCACTGAGCCTCTCAGTCTGACAGGAGAGCTCTCCTCCACCCGGTTGCAGAACCATCTTCTTATATCCGTTAGCGCAGCTAGCACCAGATTCTAATAACAACGGTACCGGTGCGCCCTCTCTCCCTCCCAGAGCTACCACCGCAGCGCTCCCCAGATCTGGCGCCCTAGGCGACCACCTATGTCACCTATGCCAAAAATTGGCCCTGCCAGTACATACTAGGGATGCCAGTGATTATTCGATTATTCGAATATTCGTTACAGTCTCCGTAATCGAATATTATTTTAAAAATCGATTTTATTTATATATTTTTTATTATTATTTATGTATTTTTTTTCAACCAAAATATAGACTAATGCTAATAATAGTAATAGTATTAATAATTGTAAATGGCCATTGGTCACACCACCGGTTTGTTTTACTGTAAACTTGGAGGAAGCCTGCGTGCGTCGGTCGAATAATCGATTATTATTCGCCAGGGCTGCCGAATAATCGATTTTGATCATGGTCAGTTTCTGGCAACCCCAGTGCATACAGTGGCAATGTTTCAAGATTTAGCAAAAATACACCTTTGTGGAACATACAGTAACACAAATACTACAAATCCACATAGCAAACAATCAAAAATGAAAAAGGGTCGCCACTTTTTTTTTGGGTACCTGGCGGACGCCCCCTAGCAGCGGCACGCATATTTCAGCAGCGGCACTGCGCCGCCACTATTTGTATATAGGGGAAACACTGTTACTATATATAAGTATATATTAGTAACGGTGGGTTTTATTCGGTCTCCTGTAATCGCGTTGTGTTCCCTTAAGTTTGTGATGGACATTTTACCCTGGACTCTGTTTGAGTGCAATATATAATATGTGTTGACCTTGCAGCTGTTTTCATGTGACATCTATACATCCCCCCCCAGGTGGACCCCATGTTTCAGAGGATGGCCGCCTCGTTCGATGAGAGCAGCACGGCGGGCGTCTTCCTGTCCGTCCTCTTCTGTGAGAACAATCGCTGCGAGCTGCTGTTTCCCTCCAACATGACCCTGCTGCAGTCCACTCCCTCCTACTCTCCCCCCCGGCCCCTGACCGTCCCTGCATCCCCCTTCATGGGTAAAGAAAACATTTAAAAGGATGATATATTTCTGGACCCTGAAGGCAGCATCTATCTTGTTCCCTCCACAAAAAGCCAATAGGATATAAAAATAAATAATGTCATTGTTTATGATACTTATCTGTTAGTTTAGCAGGAAAATCTCTACATGCTACGACACTTTATGATTTCTGAAGTAAAAAGCTAATGTTGGGCTATAAAGGAACTACAGCACGGTCACATGACTTCACGTCACCACCGCTAAGCTGAAGGCGGCTAATGCTGGGCTATAAAGGAACTACAGCACGGTCACATGACTTCACGTCACCACCGCTAAGCTGAAGGCGGCTAATGCTGGGCTATAAAGGAACTACAGCACGGTCACATGACTTCACGTCACCACCGCTAAGCTAAAGGAGGCTAATGTTGGGCTATAAAGGAACTACAGCACGGTCACATGACTTCACGTCACCACCGCTAAGCTGAAGGCGGCTAATGTTGGGCTATAAAGGAACTACAGCACGGTCACATGACTTCACGTCACCACCGCTAAGCTGAAGGCGGCTAATGTTGGGCTATAAAGGAACTACAGCACGGTCACATGACTTCACGTCACCACCGCTAAGCTGAAGGCGGCTAATGCTGGGCTATAAAGGAACTACAGCACGGTCACATGACTTCACGTCACCACCGCTAAGCTAAAGGAGGCTAATGTTGGGCTATAAAGGAACTACAGCACGGTCACATGATTTCACGTCACCACCGCTAAGCTAAAGGCGGCTAATGTTGAGCTATGAAGGAACTACTGCACGGTCACATGACTTCACGTCACCACCACTAAGCTAAAGGAGGCTAATGTTGGGCTATAAAGGAACTACAGCACGGTCACATGACTTCACGTCACCACCGCTAAGCTAAAGGCGGCTAACGTTGGGCGTGATGACGTTTAGTCGTCTCATTGAGACACTTGTTAGCAACCTCTGTTTTTAAATTCCCCAGTGGGGTATTTACTGGTGAAGTTTTTGTCATAGGACAAACATCTATTGAACCTTATTTCAAGATAACAACCATAAACACATTCAGAAACCATTGACTTCTAACAGGAAGTGATAAAACGCTGACTATTTTCTGGGTTTTTGGACTCATTCCCGCACCACTCCATGGAACACTGTTCCTCAGTATAACATCCTCTCTGTCTCTTACAGCTGGACTTCAGCGCTCCAAAGAGAAAACTTCCATCTGCCCGTCGCTGCAGGACTTCTCCTTCACCAGCTGGGACCCTGAGCAGGTCAGAGAAACCACCAAACCGTACATTATAAATTCCATTAGAAACATATTTCCAAAGGTATTCGGGCGTCGTAATAATCCAGACCCTGTGACCCTCCCTGCAGACGATGAACCAGCTGCTGGAGAAGATGCAGCAGGGCGACCACGTGTTCGATGTGAACGCTGAGCCGGAGCCCGAGGAGGACGACGGACCCGACTTCGACGCCGACTACGACGATGCCGACTGTGAGGAAAGGGGGAAGGAGTTCATGGAGGGCTGCGAGGCGTCAGGATCCGGCAAGGGGAGGTAAGAACTTCTCTGAGAACGCCACAGAAGTCATTCAGACCCTGGTCGCTGTGGTTGAAACACCTCAAAAGTTTCCTAGCCCCCTGGGAAAGTTACAAAGAAATAACAAATAAACTAGGGGCAGAAGGCCTTGGCAAATAGGTGGGACTTAAGGACCTTTTAAGATTTTACTTTTCTGAGTGACTTAAAGGGTTAAAATACAAACAATCGTGTGTGTGTGTGTGTGTGTGTCCCCTCACGTTGCTGTGTTGTCGCATCAGGGACGTTATTCCCATCGGAGAGGGAGACATCGCCACCATGTGTCTGCAGCTGTCCTCTCAGCCCAGAGAGTATTCCTACTTCAGCCCCAGAACCATGGCCGCCTGGGCCGGGCCCGGGTACTGGCAGTTCAAACCCAAACACAAGCGTGAGTTGAAATTAATATCAAGAAGAAGTAGAAAGTTCAGGTATTTGGGTTCAACATGTGAGAAGTAGAAAGTACAGGTATTTGAGTTCAACATGTAAGAAGTAGAAAGTACAGGTATTTGAATTCAACATGTAAGAAGTAGAAAGTACAGGTATTTGAATTCAACATGTGAGAAGTAGAAAGTACAGGTATTTGTGTTCAACATGTAAGAAGTAGAAAGTACAGGTATTTGAATTCAACATGTGAGAAGTAGAAAGTACAGGTATTTGTGTTCAACATGTGAGAAGTAGAAAGTACAGGTATTTGAGTTCAACATGTAAGAAGTAGAAAGTACAGGTATTTGAGTTCAACATGTAAGAAGTAGAAAGTACAGGTATTTGAGTTCAACATGTAAGAAGTAGAAAGTACAGGTATTTGAGTTCAACATGTAAGAAGTAGAAAGTACAGGTATTTGAGTTCAACATGTGAGAAGTAGAAAGTACAGGTATTTGAGTTCAACATGTAAGAAGTAGAAAGTACAGGTATTTGAGTTCAACATGTAAGAAGTAGAAAGTACAGGTATTTGAGTTCAACATGTAAGAAGTAGAAAGTACAGGTATTTGAGTTCAACATGTAAGAAGTAGAAAGTACAGGTATTTGGGTTCAACATGTAAGAAGTAGAAAGTACAGGTATTTGTGTTCAACATGTAAGAAGTAGAAAGTACAGGTATTTGGGTTCAACATGTAAGAAGTAGAAAGTACAGGTATTTGAGTTCAACATGTGAGAAGTAGAAAGTACAGGTATTTGAGTTCAACATGTGAGAAGTAGAAAGTACAGGTATTTGTGTTCAACATGTAAGAAGTAGAAAGTACAGGTATTTGAGTTCAACATGTAAGAAGTAGAAAGTACAGGTATTTGAGTTCAACATGTAAGAAGTAGAAAGTACAGGTATTTGGGTTCAACATGTGAGAAGTAGAAAGTACAGGTATTTGGGTTCAACATGTAAGAAGTAGAAAGTACAGGTATTTGAGTTCAACATGTAAGAAGTAGAAAGTACAGGTATTTGAGTTCAACATGTAAGAAGTAGAAAGTACAGGTATTTGAGTTCAACATGTAAGAAGTAGAAAGTACAGGTATTTGGGTTCAACATGTAAGAAGTAGAAAGTACAGGTATTTGTGTTCAACATGTAAGAAGTAGAAAGTACAGGTATTTGGGTTCAACATGTAAGAAGTAGAAAGTACAGGTATTTGAGTTCAACATGTGAGAAGTAGAAAGTACAGGTATTTGAGTTCAACATGTGAGAAGTAGAAAGTACAGGTATTTGTGTTCAACATGTAAGAAGTAGAAAGTACAGGTATTTGAGTTCAACATGTAAGAAGTAGAAAGTACAGGTATTTGAGTTCAACATGTAAGAAGTAGAAAGTACAGGTATTTGGGTTCAACATGTGAGAAGTAGAAAGTACAGGTATTTGGGTTCAACATGTAAGAAGTAGAAAGTACAGGTATTTGGGTTCAACATGAGAGAAGTAGAAAGTTCAGGTATTTGTGTTCAACATGTAAGAAGTAGAAAGTACAGGTATTTGAATTCAACATGTAAGAAGTAGAAAGTACAGGTATTTGAATTCAACATGTGAGAAGTAGAAAGTACAGGTATTTGAGTTCAACATGAGAGAAGTAGAAAGTTCAGGTATTTGAGTTCAACATGAGAGAAGTAGAAAGTTCAGGTATTTGTGTTCAACATGTAAGAAGTAGAAAGTACAGGTATTTGAATTCAACATGAGAGAAGTAGAAAGTTCAGGTATTTGAATTCAACATGTAAGAAGTAGAAAGTACAGGTATTTGAATTCAACATGTGAGAAGTAGAAAGTACAGGTATTTGTGTTCAACATGTAAGAAGTAGAAAGTACAGGTATTTGAATTCAACATGTAAGAAGTAGAAAGTACAGGTATTTGAATTCAACATGTGAGAAGTAGAAAGTACAGGTATTTGTGTTCAACATGTGAGAAGTAGAAAGTACAGGTATTTGAGTTCAACATGTAAGAAGTAGAAAGTACAGGTATTTGGGTTCAACATGTAAGAAGTAGAAAGTACAGGTATTTGTGTTCAACATGTAAGAAGTAGAAAGTACAGGTATTTGGGTTCAACATGTAAGAAGTAGAAAGTACAGGTATTTGAGTTCAACATGTGAGAAGTAGAAAGTACAGGTATTTGAGTTCAACATGTGAGAAGTAGAAAGTACAGGTATTTGAGTTCAACATGTAAGAAGTAGAAAGTACAGGTATTTGAGTTCAACATGAGAGAAGTAGAAAGTTCAGGTATTTGTGTTCAACATGTAAGAAGTAGAAAGTACAGGTATTTGAATTCAACATGTGAGAAGTAGAAAGTACAGGTATTTGTGTTCAACATGTAAGAAGTAGAAAGTACAGGTATTTGAATTCAACATGTGAGAAGTAGAAAGTACAGGTATTTGAATTCAACATGTGAGAAGTAGAAAGTACAGGTATTTGTGTTCAACATGTGAGAAGTAGAAAGTACAGGTATTTGAGTTCAACATGTGAGAAGTAGAAAGTACAGGTATTTGGGTTCAACATGTGAGAAGTAGAAAGTACAGGTATTTGGGTTCAACATGTAAGAAGTAGAAAGTACAGGTATTTGAGTTCAACATGTAAGAAGTAGAAAGTACAGGTATTTGAGTTCAACATGTAAGAAGTAGAAAGTACAGGTATTTGAGTTCAACATGTGAGAAGTAGAAAGTACAGGTATTTGAGTTCAACATGTGAGAAGTAGAAACCACCTTTCTGTTTTGTTTTTCTAAATGTACTTTATCTTTTACAGTGGACCATATGCCCGACAAGGAGCCGCGTAAAAGGAAACTCAAGAAGCCGATGGAGATCGACTTCAATGATGACGTCAACTTCGACGCGTTCTTCCGCACCACCAGAGTAAGAGACACAAAATATATCCACTGTTGCATTGTGGGATGACATCGGAGTGTTGTAGGGAGAGATCTCAGTATGCAGAAACGCCCCTGTATAATTTGTAGCTGTATTTAGCCTCCTGCCCCTATCTAGTTCAGTGTTTCTCAAAGTGTGGTCCGTGAGCGACCCCTAGTGGTCCGTGAGTATATTGGTCAAATGTCACATTTTAAATAAATAAATGATACATTCAAAGTGTTTCTCAAATTGTTTAAAAGTGACTAGTATAGGTGAACAATGCTAAATAAACGGAACACTGTAAATAATGAACTTGTGCTTATCGTTGAATTCATGTTAAACTGGGGACTGCGACCATGTTTTACTGTATTTTCTATGTAGAAAATCCACAGCGGAGGTTTGTGTCGTACTAAAAGCGGTGCATTTTGCATATCTCTCAGTAGCCTTCGGACATGAACTCCGTAATAAATCTATTTCACATGAGGTGTAAAACATGAGCATTTTAAATTGCTTATGAACAAAATACTTGTAGAATGTGTAGTTGTATTTGTTGTTGATTTAATGTGTGAACGAGGCGATACAGAGAAGGTTAGGCTGCATTTGTTATAAACTGTTGGAGTGGAAAGCAGGCCTATTGTTTTTGGGGAGTTCGGCGGTCCGTGTGTGTTTTTTATTATTCGTTAAGTGGTCCTTGGTCTGAGAAACACTGACGTAGTTTCATATGATACCAGTATCTCCACTCTAGCGTTAAAGCTGATCCTGCTACAGCTGCTTCCCGACGAGGACTCCTGGGTCGTAGGGACGTTTTTAAAATGTTATCCAATCTCACATGTCCTCCTTTCTCTCTTCTCAGGCGGCCACCACCATCAGTAAGTCTGCCCTCAGTGTGAGCAACAAGAAGACCACTCTGCCCGCAGACTTCCAGTTTCCCCCAGAGAGCCTGTCCCAGCTCAACCTCAAGCCCTCCAGCTCGGTGGGTGAAAGGTCAAAGGTCGACACGCAATGAAACACACGTCCCCTTCAGAAATACAGTTAACAGTTGGCTGAAGCTTGACATTATTCATCAATTAAGTAAATATCAGCAAAAATGTCGCATATTTCTAATGGTTGTCAGCGTTTTATTCTAAATTACATAAACAGAAAGTTTATACATGCTACAGTTTACATGTAATGTGCCCTGAGTATCTGTAACTGTTTGGATGGATGGATGGATGGATAGATAGATGGATGGATGGATAGATGGATGAATAGATGGATGAATAGATGGATGGATGGATAGATGGATGGATGAATAGATGGATGGATGGATGAATAGATGGATGGATGGATGCTTTAATGATTAGACTTTATAATACAATACTTAAAATACTTTAAAACGAGAATTAAAAATAAAATGAAAAATATGATATCATATATGAAATATCAACAAAAAAAGATACAATATTCTGGATGATTAAAATAAAAAGTAAAAAATACAACAGAATCCAAAAATACTTCAGGTCTCATGTTTTTGTGTTTTAATATCTTGTTTTTGTGTTTTAATATCTTGTTTCTGTGTTTTAATATCTTGTTTTTGTGTATTAATATCTTGTTTTTGTGTTTTAATATCTTGTTTTTGTGTTTTAATATCTTGTTTTTGTGTATTAATATCTTGTTTTTGTGTTTTAATATCTTGTTTCTGTGTTTTAATATCTTGTTTCTGTGTTTTAATATCTTGTTTTTGTGTTTTAATATCTTGTTTCTGTGTTTTAATATCTTGTTTCTGTGTTTTAATATCTTGTTTCTGTGTTTTAATATCTTGTTTCTGTGTTTTAATATCTTGTTTTTGTGTTTTAATATCTTGTTTCTGTGTTTTAATATCTTGTTTTTGTGTTTTAATATCTTGTTTCTGTGTTTTAATATCTTGTTTTTGTGTATTAATATCTTGTTTCTGTGTTTTAATATCTTGTTTCTGTGTTTTAATATCTTGTTTTTGTGTATTAATATCTTGTTTTTGTGTTTTAATATCTTGTTTTTGTGTATTAATATCTTGTTTTTGTGTTTTAATATCTTGTTTTTGTGTTTTAATATCTTGTTTTTGTGTTTTAATATCTTGTTTTTGTGTATTAATATCTTGTTTTTGTGTTTTAATATCTTGTTTTTGTGTTTTAATATCTTGTTTTTGTGTATTAATATCTTGTTTTTGTGTATTAATATCTTGTTTTTGTGTTTTAATATCTTGTTTTTGTGTATTAATATCTTGTTTTTGTGTTTTAATATCTTGTTTTTGTGTATTAATATCTTGTTTCTGTGTTTTAATATCTTGTTTTTGTGTATTAATATCTTGTTTTTGTACCTGTAGTTGACTCAGGAGGGCCAGAAGAGGCTGTCAGGAGAGCTGGGAGAAGGAATCGGAGATTACGACTACAACAACGCCAACGACACGGCCAACTTCTGTCCAGGTCTAGAGGTCTGAACTGCTTCATATCTTTATTTACATTCAATATGTTTTTATTAAAACCAGTTCCTCCCCAACCCTGTTTATGATAGGAGGATCTAATGATGGAGGATTACCATCAGAAGTCTTTTTAATATTCCAGCTCTTCTCCTTACAGAATTATTTAAACTTTCTTCACAAAATATTCAAACTTTTTTCCTAAAATGTCCCTAAAATATTCTGAAAATGTAACAGCGTCCAAAATCTAACTGTGTGTGTGTGTGTGTGTGTGTGTGTGTGTGTGTGTGTGTGTGTGTGTGTGTTCCTCTGCAGGGTGGAGACAGTGATGATGACGCTGAAGGCTTTGCAGACGACCCTTCAGCAGAAAGCTTGCCCCCCCCCTCTCTGGAGGACATCACCACCTACGGGGAGCAGGACTTGGTGCCCGAGCCGCATCGGGTCAGTGCCAGGCTTTAATGCTCAAAAGATGTTTTAATAATATCTTTACGCACAAAAATCTAATTATACTTCACTGGAATTATCTCAGAGAATGGATCGGATAAGATGGAGCTTTATTTATTTATTTATCCCCTTGCAGCAACAGTGTCAGAGTTGAAAACAGGATTCACACAATGTAAAGATAAAAATAGAATACAATAATAATACAGAAAAGAAAAAGTGATAAAGTCACTATTTGAAACAAGATATCACAGTAAATAGTTGAGTATGAACATGTTACATATAGCACACATAGCATTTACAATTAAACTGCAATATTAGGCACATAGAAAAATACATTTCTTTAAACACACTTTCTCCTATTTGTAGCCAATAAACGCCTCCCTGTTTAAAAATATCAATATTTCTGAACACATGTTCCCTTAAACTAGAGTTCATTTAGTTAAAATAGGTGTTATCTTTATATTGTTTAACATAATACCGTCCCCAATATTTTAGGACATCTTTGAAATCCTTTTAAAGTTCGTGATGAAATTGATAGAGAACAACAATATCTTGTACGTTAAAAACAAACACACAATACATGCGTCACGTGAACGGCGGTCGATACAAATTCTGAAGTTTTTGCCAATCCGATCAGAAATGTAAGAAAAACGTGGATTTGTGGATCTTCAAAGAGCCCGGTCACGACGGCCAGTCAGGCAAACGATCACATTCAATCATCGGAAATCGACGATCGGGCTCGATATGCGGTTAAATATAGCTGTAGGCGATCGATGCCCATAGATGAGTGACATCTACGTCACTTTACGGCCCCGCCCACTTTTCGGGGAAATCAACATTTGAACGGCGATCAAACCTGAAGCCACAGAGCTCTTCTTTCACGGCCCGGCCACACATCGGCGTGCGCTGAAGCTTGCTGGCGGGCGTGTCTGAAACTCGACCAACAACCAATCACGTGAATCTCCCGCCCCTGACACACAAGCAGCGGTTTGATTGGCTAGAGCTCGTACTGGCATACGATTCGATTGGCTGACGCTTCTGCCGAGGCGTCAAAAGTTGAACATTGCTCAACTTTTGCCGCGAGCCACGCCAGCAAAGCTCCGCGTCGCTTCCCACGATGCAGTTCGGCAAAAAGTGACGTCGCCCCATTCAAAGTGAACGGTGAAGCGTCAACGCACGCCGTCGTGTGGACGGGCCGTCGGAGTCCTTTCTTCTCAGAGGAAGTACAGAAACACTGAACTCTGGATTTGTTTTAATGTCTGAGGTGCAATAAACGACAGCTTGTTGGCATGGTAACACAATTATTTTCCGCCTCGCTCATGAGAGTAACAGCTGGCGAAATTACAGCCTCGCCTACTGATTTTAATTTAACCGTATATCGAGACCGATCGTCGATTTCAAATGATTGAATGTGATAGTTTGCCTGTCTGGCCGTCGTAACCGGGCTCTTTGAAGATCCACAAATCCACGTTTTTCTTACGTTTCTGATCGGATTGGCAACAACTGCAGAATTTCTATTGACCGCCGTTCAAGTGACAGCGTCGTTCCCCCCCAAAGTGGGCGGGGCCATACTTTTCGCCCGGAAGTGACGGAGGTGTTACTCTCGTCTATGGGTCATGTGAAGTTGTTTTTTTTGCTACACTTGCCTCATAATAAAAATAATATAATAATAATGAAATCGTCCTTTTATAGCAAAAATTACCTTGATCTGTAAAATCTAGGAAAATAATTAAATGTAATGGTGTTGAAACCCCACAAAAACAAAAATGGTGATATTCCCCACCCTTAAAATCACACTGTACAGTTCACATTTACAGTTTAATATTCCATCTGTCACATACTTGTGTATAATAACTTGCTTTACATCTTCTTGTTGTTCATTTTCTACTTTCTTGTTCTTTTAATTTTTTTTGTACAATGCGTTGTCATAGTATGGAAGCCCATTTCCGCCACTTGAAAAAAATAAAATCCCCATGAAAATTCATAATTATGAGATAAAAAAGTCGAAATAATGAGATAAGTGCGCATGTGGCGCTGTCTTCAAAGGTCCCTTCATCACCTTGCTGCTCTCCACCATGCAAACGGCATCTAGTCCTAAATAAGGTAACTATTACAGGTGACTTTTGTAAATGTTAGATGTTAAATATAGCCTATATTGCAGCTACACTACAACAATGCAGTTTATAGCTTTGACATTACCCGTTATAAATATAATATATATGCCTATAGTTGTGTGGTAACGTTCACGGGTTAGAGTTAGAGCAACTCACAGCAGCAGTATGCCTACACTATTGTCATTAGTGGCGTGAACGCTACCACAAAACTATAGGCATATATATTATAGTTCATAACGGGTAATGTCAAAGCTATAAACTGCATTGTTGTAGTTTAGCTGCAATATAGGCTATATGTAACATCTAACATTTACAAAAGTCACCTGTAATAGTTACCTTATTTAGGACTAGATGCTGTTTGCATGGTGGAGAGCAGCAAGGTGATGAAGGGACCTTTGAAGACAGCGCCACTGCAGCGCATGCGCACTTCTTATCTCATAATTATGACTTTTTATCTCATTATTTCGACTTTCTTATCTCATTATTTCGACTTTCTTATCTCATTATTTCGACTTTCTTATCTCATAATTTCGACTTTCTTATCTCATTATTTCGACTTTCTTATCTCATAATTATGACTTTTTATCTCATTATTTCGACTTTCTTATCTCATTATTTCGACTTTTTTATCTCATTATTTCGACTTTTTTATCTCATTATTTCGACTTTCTTATCTCATTATTTCGACTTTCTTATCTCATTATTTCGACTTTCTTATCTCATTATTTCGACTTTCTTATCTCATTATTTCGACTTTTTTATCTCATAATTATGACTTTTCATGGGGATTTTATTTTTTTCAAGTGGCGGAAATGGGCTTCCATACCTTTATGCTGCTGCAACACAAACATTTCCCAAATTGGGATCAATACAGTTCTTCTTATCTTGCCTGTAGTTAAATGTTTGCTTTCTGTATTGCAGGTCAACAAGATCGAGATAAATTACGCTAAAACGGCGAAGAAGATGGACATGAAGAGACTGAAGAGCGGCATGTGGAGCCTCCTGACCGAGAGCCCCGACAATCCGTCGCAGGTAAAACACACTCAACGGTTTACTTTGTATCTTCAGGTGTTTTGCTCAAAGTATTCCAACTTTTTCCTTTACATTTCTGGACATTTCCAGATTTTTTTTGGGAAAATGTAACAACTTTTTTCTCAAATTATTTAAACCTTCAACATTAAAACTTTTCTCACAAAATATTAAAACTTTTTTTCACACATTTTCAAACTTTTTTTCTCAAAATGTTTCCTCAAAATATTCAAACTTTTTTTCACAAAGTATTTAAACTTCTTTCACAAAATATACATTTATATATATAAAAAAAACACATTTTCAAACTTTTTCCTCAAAATATTCTTAACATTTTCACAAAATATTAAAACATTTTCTTCTAAATATTCAAACTTAAGTATTCACTTTTTTTCACTAATTATTCAAACTTTTTTTCACAAAGTATTTAAACTTCTTTCACAAAATATTCAAACTTTTTTTCACAAAGTATTTAAACTTCTTTCACAAAATATTCAAACTTTTCACACATTTTCAAACTTATTCCTCAAAATATTCACACTTAAAATGTCAGATTTTCCCCCTGAAAACCGGATTATTAATGAATCACTTCTTGTGCTGGAATTGAGAGATTGACCTGTGTGTTTCTGTTTATTGCCCTGGTGTCCCTGCAGGAGACGGATGCTGTGGAGAAAACAGAAGTGTTTGGAGAGAAAGCTTTCAGTCAGACCACACAGATCCTGCTGCAGAGGTACGAGCAACAAACTAACAGATTTCAATATTTTGAGATCAGGGTTTCTACTTGGTTATAGAAGACCAGAGATGGGAAGTAAAAGTACTTTCGTACAATTTAGAGGTACTTTACTTGAGTATCCCCATTTTATGCTACTCTTAGTACTTCTACTCCACTACAGTTCAGAGGTAAATGGTGTACTACATTTATTGAATACCTTTACTTACTTTACAGATTTGGATTAATGATGTGGAATATAATCAACAAATGTAATTAAAATCAACGGATCTGTATATAATGTAAGTATTATAAGTCTAAGTAGCAGAAAACACACATAGTGCACTAATCTTAAAGAATTTTTTTATTTTTATTAATAAAAACAGAAAAGACATGTGTGCTAACAAAGAGTCAAAACAACATAAAGAAAATGTATACGTACTGTGTGTGTGTGTGTGTGTGTGTGTGTGTGTGTGTGTGTGTGTGTGTGTGTGTGTGTGTGTGTGTGTGTGTGTGTGTGTGTGTGTGTGTGTGTGTGTGTGTGTGTGTGTGTGTGTGTGTGTGTGTGTGTGTGTGTGTGTGTGTGTGTGTGTGTGTATTTCACGGGTTGCTAAATATTTTGTGCGTGTGTGTTTATGTTGACAAGGAGGTTTAATAACTGTGTGCTACACAAAACGTGCAGTCGGTTTCATTTTCATCGCCGTTCGTAGAGTTAGCAGGGTATTTTTATCTTAACTCTCGTCCCAACATTTTTTTGTATCCTCCCCGACCCTATTTTTTTCGATGACGTGACGCCCTTAAGCTCGAACCCTGCCTGAGTACATGGTCTGAGTACTTCTACTTTTAATCAAGTACCAGATCTGAGTACTTCTACTTTTACTCAAGTACAAGATCTGAGTACTTCTACTTTTAATCAAGTACAAGATCTGAGTACTTCTACTTTCACTCAAGTACAAGATCCGAGTACTTCTACTTTTACTCAAGTACAGGATCTGAGTACTTCTACTTTACTCAAGTACAAGATCTGAGTACTTCTACTTTTACTCAAGAACAAGATCTGAGTACTTCTACTTTTACTCAAGAACAAGACCTGAGTACTTCTACTTTTACTCAAGTACAAGATCTGAGTACTTCTACTTTTACTCAAGAACAAGATCCGAGAACTTCTACTTTTACTCAAGTACAAGACCTGAGTACTTCTACTTTTACTCAAGAACAAGATCTGAGTACTTCTACTTTTACTCAAGTACAAGATCTGAGTACTTCTACTTTTACTCAAGAACAAGATCCGAGAACTTCTACTTTTACTCAAGAACAAGACCTGAGTACTTCTACTTTTACTCAAGAACAAGATCTGAGTACTTCTACTTTTACTCAAGAACAAGATCGGAGTACTTCTACTTTTACTCAAGTACAAGATCGGAGTACTTCTACTTTACTCAAGAACAAGATCTGAGTACTTCTACTTTACTCAAGAACAAGATCTGAGTACTTCTCCGATCTCTGTAGAAGACTCCATTTTGTATTTTGAGCACGGCAAAGGTCCTGCAGGTTTTGCTCATTTGTTTTGAAACCCAACAAAACACTGTATAAAATATCAGATAGTTCCTATTGTCCTTGAAGGCACCGTGTTTGTACTCTGATGTAAAATGCATGGTGGTTCTCTCTTTGTCCAGACTGCCGAACACCATGGCTCAGAACCTCTCGGTGCCGCTGGCCTTCGTCGCTCTGCTCCACCTCGCCAACGAAAAGGTGACATTTTGTTTCATAGATGTATATTAATCAGAATCAGATTTTTACTTTATTATTTGCCGTGTGTGTGTGTGTGTGTGTGTGTGTGTGTGTGTGTGTGTGTGTGTGTGTGTGTGTGTGTGTGTGTGTGTGTGTGTGTGTGTGTGTGTGTGTGTGTGTGTGTGTGTGTGTGTGTGTGTGTGTGTGTGTGTGTGTGTGTGTGTGTGTGTGTGTGTGTGTGTGTGTGTGTGTGTGTGTCATGTAAAGCAGCCCTGGGTCTCTTGAAAGGCGCTGCACAAATATAATCTATTATTATCAGAATCAGAAACAGGTTTATCACCAGGTAGGTAACACGTACGAGGAATTTGACTTGGTGTCGTGGTGCATACATGAAAGTAAAACACAAATTATAGCAGTATATATAAAAAATATAGCAGTATTTACATTGAATATGGTTGAAGTAGAATTGGTGTAAAATATGTGTATTGAAAAACAAGATGCAACATTAATGTAATGCATAAAGTCTGTGATGTGGCTGAGGGTCAGGGACAGTTTGGGTCCCGCTTATTATGCTTGGCGTTTTTAGCATCTTCATATAATACTTTCTTTATTTAAATAAATAAAGAATACAACGTCTGGAGATTTTCTGTTTTATATCATATTTAAGGGAATGCCTTTTGGATTGAAAACAAGACATTTGAGAGTAAATGATGTGCATGTAATTGGAGGTGTTGCCCTACTGCTATAATATACAGTCGAGTATTCTGCTATTCATTTTCTTTTAAAGACATAACGGGGAAATGGTTCCAAACATGCGGACTAAAACATTGTACAAGGGGATATTTTAGTATTAGACGTGTGGCCATGTATTGAAGAATGTAAACTACTAATTTCCTTTATTGGAGTTTTAAAATGTGGAATATTCTTTGTCTTTGTCACAGAATTTGGAGCTGGTGAAGGTGGAGGACATGTCGGACATCATCATCAGACAAGGCCACTGAGGAGAAATTAGTTATGGGAATATGTTACCTCTTCCTTCTCTCCTTAACTCTTTACTGTGTTCTATCTATGTGGTTCTCGCTTGTTTAGATTTTATAATGTTTGTATTCGTCCTCCAGCAAATAAAGTGTGAAGTAAAGAAATCTTCCTCATCCTTTGAAGAGAATTTCCCTTTTCCTTTTTTATTCTTTACTCTTCATGTTAATCCTGTCTGTAGATTGTTTAAACTGCTCAACCGCAGCACAACATGTATATTGTCAAAAGAATAAAACCCTTTTTCTAAAAAAAAATGCCTATTTCATGATTAAATGCTTTAATATTTGAGAAATATATAATTTGTATCTGTTCTTTGTGCCTAAAAAGAAAATACTTCACGTCACCACCGCTAAGCTAAAGGCGGCTAATGTTGGGCTATAAAGGAACTACAGCACGGTCACATGACTTCACCACCGCTAAGCTAAAGGTGGCTAATGTTGGGCTATAAAGGAACTACAGCACGGTCACATGACTTCATGTCACCACCGCTAAGCTAATGTTAGGCTATAAAGGAACTACAGCACGGTCACATGACTTTACGTCACCACCGCTAAGCTAAAGGCGGCTAATGTTGGGCTATAAAGGAACTACAGCACGGTCACATGACTTCATGTCACCACCGCTAAGCTAATGTTAGGCTATAAAGGAACTACAGCACGGTCACATGACTTCACGTCACCACCGCTAAGCTAAAGGCGGCTAATGTTGGGCTATAAAGGAACTACAGCACGGTCACATGACTTCATATCACCACCGCTAAGCTAAAGGCGGCTAATGTTGGGCTATAAAGGAACTACAGCACGGTCACATGGCTTCATGTCACCACCGCTAAGCTAAAGGCGGCTAATGTTGGGCTATAAAGGAACTACAGCACGGTCACATGGCTTCATGTCACCACCGCTAAGCTAAAGGTGGCTAATGTTGGGCTATAAAGGAACTACAGCACGGTCACATGACTTCACATCACCACCGCTAAGCTAAAGGTGGCTAATGTTGGGCTATAAAGGAACTACAGCACGGTCACATGACTTCACGTCACCACCGCTAAGCTAAAGGCGGGCCCCTTTAAGTTACATTTTGTCATGATAATAAAATCAACCGTTTAACATGTCTCTCAAATGGCTCCTTTAATCAATGCCGTATTTGTTGTTGTTGCAGCAGACTCATAGAGGGTTATTTTTAGCTGCTTGTGCTTCCCAGCAGTTGTCTGACTCAGTATCAAGGTGTCGCCCTGCCCTGCTGATGGAGGAGAAACCGGTCGGTGCAGCAGTGACGGCGCAGATCTGCAGGGAGGAGCACAACATTAAACACTTATATAACCTTTAGCTAGAGATACAGTCAGTCAGGGGTGAAAGAAGTAGATTTAAATCAAGTTGGCAATACAAAGAAGAACAAATACTCTGTTACAGTAAAAGTCCTGCATTCAAAATGTTACTCAAGTAAAGGTACAAACGTTTTGGCTTCAAAATAAAGTACTAAAAGTAGGCTACTCATTATGCAGATGAGTAAAAGTAGAAGTACTCAGATCTTGTAGCCTACTTGAGTAAAAGTATAAAAGTATTCTCATCAAAATATAGTGAAAGTAGCGACAGTAAAAGTAGTCGTTGTGCAGATTGGTCCAGTTCAGAATAATATATCTGATATGTTTTAGGTGCAGCTAGTTTGAATCACTTTGTAGACTGCAGGGTAGCTGGTGGATTCACTCCAGGTGGAACTACAGTCTGATTTAACACTTGATTATATTTCACATCTTTCATCCAGATCTGTGAAGTAACTAAAGGGATTAAATACATGTAGTGGAGGAAAAGTACACCATGGCTGGAATGGAATCACTGAACTGGTTATCGGTGTCTTTCAGAATGTAGTGCTTTTAATGATGTCTCCTAGACATATCAAATGCCTTACATTTTATAACAAAGACACTCAGATCCTCCAATGCATTTGTTTTAGAAGAACCTGAAAGTATTACACAATAAATCTGGGGGAGGCTGCTTTCTGTTTTTATGGAATGAATTGGATCGTACAGCAAACCATTTAATTTGGGGTAATTGTAGTCGTATCACTGTTCGTGTGTTATTGTATAAAGTGTAGGAAAGGTGGGTTTGTTTCTGACATTTTTAAGGATTATATATAATTTTCCAAACGATAATAAAACACAGCATGACTTTTAGACCTGCTTTGTTTTGAAAATAAAGAAGTAGTCCCTACGTTATTGGCCGCTTTACACATGACGCGGAGGAATTTACTTTGAAAGGAGGAAAAAAAAAGCAACCAGGAAGTCAGACAGAAGAGGAAACGCTCGCTGTTGTTGGAGCATAAAACTCTGTAAACAACTAAAAAAAGAGTTGAATAAAACTTGCAAACAACAACAACAACTTTGAACCTACTTCATCCACCTTTTGGGGCTCAATCGGGACTATTTCCACCAACATGGACATTGATCCGGTAGGTGATAATGGCGGAAGCTTGTTTGTTTCTTCACCGTCACCGTGTTTAACGACACTCAACAGGTGGATTTTATGGATGAAATAACTTTAAATCATGCCATAAAGTTAGTTTAATAAGTGTGTGTTTTAACTTAGCGTTGATTGAGAGAAAGTCCCTTTTATTTCTGTAGAAACCAAACACTCTTTAGTGGAAATACAGGTTTTTATTGTGAATTAATTTAGGCCAAAATCTTAAAATAATAATTTTATTCGGTTTTAATTCATTGACATCTTTTTATTTCGCTAATTAAGTGATACTAATGGTGGTTTCCCGCATATTTTAAAACACTTTCACACTGGTTGTTGTCTGTAGATACTACATTTTAAAATAAGGTACAAAATAAAACAGTTAAATAAACATAAATAGGAATAATATAAAAGTTGCATTTCAAAAAAAGTTAGAATCAAACAGTGCAAGATAAAAATTAAAACAATTAAATAAAGAGTTTTTAACTACATACTTTGATATAGTCAAATTCCTACTTTTACATCCTGAGCTAGTTTGATAGTGTACATTTAAGTTATATTATTATTTTAAATTGATGTCAGGGTTATATTTAAGTCATACATCACATGACAACTTAAAAAAAAAAAAATGCCTCTCTCAGTTTCATAGATGGATAGATTGGGAGGGATGAAAGCCTCTTTAATGGTCACACACACGGAGCACACAGGGACATGTGTTCTCTGCTTTTTACCCATCCTAGTACCAGGAGTCTAGTAGTAGGAGAGGCAGCTAGTGTACCGCACCCAGGGGGGAAGGGGGAAGTCCGGTGCCTTGCCCAAGGGCTCCACGGCAGGGCAGGAGGTGAACTGGGACCTCTCCAAGTAGCAGTCCACACTCCATATTTAGGTCTGGTCGGGACTTGAACCGGCGACCCTACAGCTCCCAGTCCAAGCCCCTACCGACTGAGCCACTGCCGGATATTAGCCGGGTTCTTAATGTTGTTACGGTAGTTTAATATAGCTAGTTATGTTTCATCTAATCAATAAATCACAGGTAAAAGACGATGAATTCTCTTCTGAAATGCACTTTTTGGGGGTAATATTCCAACCTTTACCTGCTGAGCTAATATTTGGTATAAAACTGAGCTAAGAAAGGCATTTTTAAAAGTTGTCATGTTACACTTATATAATTTCTAAATGTCGAATACAGCTGTAGTTGTCTCAAACTTGTATATCAGTATGTAGTGTCTCTACTTTAAAGAGTCCTCTCCTGCTGATGTTCAGGTGTATATCAGTGTGTAGTGTCTCTACTTTAAAGAGTCCTCTCCTGCTGATGTTCAGGTGTATATCAGTATGTAGTGTCTCTACTTTAAAGAGTCCTCTCCTGCTGATGTTCAGGTGTATATCAGTATGTAGTGTCTCTACTTTAAAGAGTCCTCTCCTGCTGATGTTCAGGTGTATATCAGTATGAAGTGTCTCTACTTTAAAGAGTCCTCTCCTGCTGATGTTCAGGTGTATATCAGTATGTAGTGTCTCTACTTTAAAGAGTCCTCTGCTGCTGATGTTCAGGTGTATATCAGTATGTAGTGTCTCTACTTTAAAGAGTCCTCTCCTGCTGATGTTCAGGTGGATATCAGTATGTAGTGTCTCTACTTTAAAGAGTCCTCTCCTGCTGATGTTCAGGTGGATATCAGTATGTAGTGTCTCTACTTTAAAGAGTGCTCTCCTGCTGATGTTCAGGTGTATATCAGTATGTAGTGTCTCTACTTTAAAGAGTCCTCTCCTGCTGATGTTCAGGTGTATATCAGTATGTAGTGTCTCTACTTTAAAGAGTCCTCTCCTGCTGATGTTCAGGTGTATATCAGTATGTAGTGTCTCTACTTTAAAGAGTCCTCTCCTGCTGATGTTCAGGTGTATATCAGTATGTAGTGTCTCTACTTTAAAGAGTCCTCTGCTGCTGATGTTCAGGTGTATATCAGTATGTAGTGTCTCTACTTTAAAGAGTCCTCTCCTGCTGATGTTCAGGTGTATATCAGTATGTAGTGTCTCTACTTTAAAGAGTCCTCTCCTGCTGATGTTCAGGTGTATATCAGTATGTAGTGTCTCTACTTTAAAGAGTCCTCTCCTGCTGATGTTCAGGTGTATATCAGTATGTAGTGTCTCTACTTTAAAGAGTCCTCTGCTGCTGATGTTCAGGTGTATATCAGTATGTAGTGTCTCTACTTTAAAGAGTCCTCTCCTGCTGATGTTCAGGTGTATATCAGTATGTAGTGTCTCTACTTTAAAGAGTCCTCTCCTGCTGATGTTCAGGTGTATATCAGTATGTAGTGTCTCTACTTTAAAGAGTCCTCTCCTGCTGATGTTCAGGTGTATATCAGTATGTAGTGTCTCTACTTTAAAGAGTCCTCTCCTGCTGATGTTCAAAAATAAATGCCAACTCTGTTCAAACTTTAAATCCAAAATGAACAGAAAATGATATTTTTAGTTTCACACTTGAAGACCAAACGAGACATTTACTACACGATTAATCGATTACTCAACATTCTAATTTCCACACGAAACTATATTTAAAACTTGGCTTTAAAAATAGTGATTTCTGAGGTTTTGAAACATCCAGCTTCTCCAATAACGAGATATGCTACTATTTCTAATTTGTATATCCGTTCAAGTTATTATCTATAGTTTTGCTCTGACAAATAAACACCATTTTCTGACATTTTATGGACCAAACATTAATAGATTTTTCACAATAACAGTTTGCATTTGATTAAATGGCAGGAAGTCATTGTTGGTTGCAGCCACACAGCGAAGTTGAACGCGTATCTTCACACATCTAGCAGAAGCGTGTCCAGTGTTCGTCTGTTGGGTTTAACATGCTTTAAAAATAGTGATTTCTGGTGTTTTGAAACATTAAAAGTCTAGAAAACCCATTTTTCCTGTACGCTCCACTGACTCGGAGAGGAAGGGGAAACCCTGCCGAACATACGAGTGTTGTTACATCATCGGTGTCAAATCAAACTGCCTGTTGCACATTTGACTCGATAAGAACCGGAGCGGTGAGGGTTTAAATACAAATCCTAAAGGTCCAACATAAATGTTTCAATAAGACAACGGTCCGTTTATTACGGTCATTCAAACTTTTAAACAATTGCAACAAGATTCTTAACACGAGGTTGCAAAAAGAAAAGTAATCTGTATGCAGCCGTTTGCATTGTGTCGGTGCTCGACCCTCAGAGTCGCAGAGTAAGAGCTGCAGGTATGAATAAAGGCAGCCGCACCCTCTTTCATTCAGCATTCCCATCATTGCTTTATAAATGTCTTCCCCCTCGTGTGTCCACTGAGGTTCGTCAGGCCCTACACATCTTCAACAAACCCCCCCTTTGCCTCAGCGGTGTCAGCGGACTCGCCCACAGCTCAGGGAATGCACTGCGCATTTTTTATTCCATCACAAAGCTGATGAATCAAATCACCAGCCAGTCTTTATGTTCTTCTGGTTGCTGTGGAATCTGAGAGGGGATTTGCTTGAGTTATTTCCTCTTTGTGTTTGCCTTCAACATGGCCTCCATCACTTCAGTCATGCATTCTTTTATACTTCAGTTATGATCCAGTGGAGAGTCCTTACCTGCTGGCCTAGTTAATCAAAGTGGTTACTTTCTGTTGGCTGGGCAGTGTAGTTTTACACACTGTCTGATTTGACTTTCTCAGGACATAAAACTGTTTTTTGGGGGCAGACCGCCTCAAAGAAAAACATATATTTACACACGTAAGGTCATCATCTCATCCGTGAGCAGAGCATCAAGTTGACGTGTATTCCAGCTGAATGCGGCGATTACCATTCTGTTCAGCAAAACGCCTCACAGACGTATTCAGATCAAAGCTTTAGTGCGTTCTGATTCAATGCTGAGTGCAGCCACACTGACAGTCTCTGCTCTGTCAGTGGAGACCGCAAATCCGAATGCTTCTCGTTTCGCGCCATCCAGTTCAAATGAAATCGCCGCCAATCATATGTCCAGGACCGGGGGAGGGGTTACATGACGTGCATCTTGTGCTGCATTCACTTGCACTCGGACATTAGAGACTTTCTCTCATAAATGTCCGAAGAGCGCTGTTTGCAGTCTATGGACATAGCGGATCATTTTGACTCGTGGCATTGATGTCTCGCAGATAACACGGATGAAAAGTATAATTTGCTCAGAGTCCAGAGACAGTTGTGGTTCGGAGTCCGTACTTTGAGGATGCCTGGTTTAAAGGGATGAATGAAATCCACGCTTTGCATTTACAACCGCATTCAAATGACTTGGAGTCGATTCAACTGATTCACATTCCAGAGAGCTCTTTGTCCGGATTCCTTTAAGCATATTTTCAACGTGATTTAACCACCATTAGGTTTACCGGAAGATCCTCATCCTCCTTCTGAGAGTTGATGCTTGATATCTGTCAGCCACTCAGTAGTTCACTGCACTTTAAAGGAGGGAGAGAATAATGATGTCCAGGTGTATATCAGTATGTAGTGTCTCTACTTTAAAGAGTCCTCTCCTGCTGATGTTCAGGTGTATATCAGTATGTAGTGTCTCTACTTTAAAGAGTCCTCTCCTGCTGATGTTCAGGTGTGTATCAGTATGTAGTGTCTCTACTTTAAAGAGTTCTCTCCTGCTGATGTTCAGGTGTATATCAGTATGTAGTGTCTCTACTTTAAAGAGTCCTCTCCTGCTGATGTTCAGGTGTATATCAGTATGTAGTGTCTCTACTTTAAAGAGTCCTCTCCTGCTGATGTTCAGGTGTATATCAGTATGTAGTGTCTCTACTTTAAAGAGTCCTCTCCTGCTGATGTTCAGGTGTATATCAGTATGTAGTGTTTCTACTTTAAAGAGTCCTCTCCTGCTGATGTTCAGGTGTATATCAGTATGTAGTGTCTCTACTTTAAAGAGTCCTCTCCTGCTGATGTTCAGGTGTGTATCAGTATGTAGTGTCTCTACTTTAAAGAGTCCTCTCCAGCTGATGTTCAGGTGTATATCAGTATGTAGTGTCTCTACTTTAAAGAGTCCTCTCCTGCTGATGTTCAGGTGTGTATCAGTATGTAGTGTCTCTACTTTAAAGAGTCCTCTCCTGCTGATGTTCAGGTGTGTATCAGTATGTAGTGTCTCTACTTTAAAGAGTCCTCTCCAGCTGATGTTCAGGTGTATATCAGTATGTAGTGTCTCTACTTTAAAGAGTCCTCTCCTGCTGATGTTCAGGTGTATATCAGTATGTAGTGTCTCTGACATGTCTCCATACTTTAATGTTCAAAAAGCTCTTTATTCGTCTCATACTCTCTGTGCTGCAGCACCTCTTTTCACCCTCTGTCTGAAACCAGAGCTGCTCTGATTGGTTAGCTGGTCGGCTCTGTTGTGATTGGTCAACCGCTTAGTGATGTCCCGCCCCTTAGCCTGTCACTTACAATGTGGAACGCTGGCCAATAGAAGCGTGAGTGTTAAACAGTGATGTCGGTATGTTATAGAAGTAAACAAAGGAGGGATAATAGCCTCTGCAGACCATTGACATGCACTAAAACCTATATACCACACTACAGTGGCCTCTGTACGTTCATGAAAGGAGCGGAGCAGAGCAGAGGAGGGAGACATCAGGTGACTCGACAAAACCTGCTCCGTTTCCTGGAGACCGTTGTGTTTACCGCCCTGTTGCCTCATGGGAAATGGCTGCCTCTTATTTCTCAACAGAGACGAAAAGGAATGTTATTCTTACAAAAGCTCCGGCGTAATAAACGTGTAAAGGTCCCGACTCCTTCATCTCCTACAATAAGTCGCAGAAATAATAAAAAATGTGGATTTTATTTACGACTTTGAGACATTTTCGTAGGCAAAGTTATCCTATGTTTTCTCACGTGTCTGTCGCTCACGATTCAAAGGCTTTATTGTCCTTTAGCTTCAGCTTCGTTTGAATGGAAATCTGAAGTCTCCTTCAATAATGTAACATGCAATAAACTGAAGAATAACGAAACATACAGTTGTGCAGTAATTTGCAAGAATACAAAAAAAAGCACGAGCTCCAAACTGGCCCTGGAACCGCTTCGGTGTCGATTTGATATAAGTTGATTACGCTTTATATACATGCGATTATTCATTATTTGTGTTCTTCAAAACAACATTTTAAATAAAGAACTTTTGGGGACTTCTTTTGGAGAAACTGGCAGGTCTAGTTCAGTACAAGTTAAATAGCTCCTTCCTGAACACTGCTATAAATAAGATCTGAGGATTATATTGAGTAACCTGGTCATATTTCATAAGTTGAAATTGTATTTTTGGTATTTTTCATGCCATTATTTTAGAAAATGCTGTTTATAAGTCTCCGAAATTGAGATATCCTTCTTTCTTTCTGTTTTACATAATCCCTAAGTGAATATCCTTAAGTGTGGGACTCTCAAAACAAGACATTTATCGACTAAACAATCAAATCTATTGATTAATAATTGAAGATTAGTTGAAAATGGAAACATTCTGTAGTTTTAGCCCATATCACATTCCACTTCCTGTAAATGAATGCAATAAAACTAACTTTTGACGGCTTAACGTATTTTTTAATTGTTTTTAAAGTAGTTTAAGCCCTACACCAGGGGTGTCAAACTCAAGGCCCGTGGGCCAAATCCGGCCCGCGACTTCATTTTATGCGGCCCCACAAGAGCTTGCAAAGAACGGTTACAGGCTGATTTACAGAAGCACACAAACTACATGTCCCACAATGCATCTCTCATTTGACTTTGTTCTCAGAATTAGACTTTTATTTCAAGATTTCACTTTTTAAATCACTTTGTGACATGCTCACTGAAGAGACTTGCAATTATTTTCCCTAGACTTCTGCTTTCAGACATAGTTAATTATGAAGTTATTACCCTGTCCGATAATAATCCAATGCAGAGGCAATGACATTATTTTATATATATATAACATATTTATATATGCATTTTTATATAGTCTTGAAGTTACAACCGGCCCTTTAAGTGCAGCCATAATGCTGATGTGGCCCGTGGTGAAATTGAGTTTGACACCCCTGCCCTACACAATTTTATTTACAAGCGCACTTTTAATTTGAGTAAACAAAACTCAAAGTGCAACAGAGTAAAATGGTTGAAACAAAACAACAAAAACAACAAAACAAAAGCAGTGACGTTTACGCCGGCATGGCAACAAGAGGGGGTTTTAAAGATCCAGTAAAAGGCTATTCTAAAAAGATGCATTTTTAGGCCTTGAAAAAAAATCCACTGCCGCTCCCATGTGTAATGCTCCGTTCCTCAACACATTCCTACATTGAATTACTTTTCTTTTTCTGTGTGGTCCCAGGAGCGAGGAGGAGCCGAGGCGGCGCCGGAGCCCAAAGACAAGGTTCAGATCCTGAAGGAGCAGGTGGACGGGGTGAAAGACATCATGACGGAAAACGTGGACCGCATCCTCGCCCGGGGGGAGAGGCTGGACGACCTGATGGGGAAATCTGAGGACCTCCAGAATGGGGTACGGTCATGATACAGAGATATTATGATGCCTACACGTTCAGTTCAGCAGGATAATCTCCACTTATTAATACCACTTTATGATTTCTGAGGTAAAAAGCTAACGTGCTAGCTACTAACAGACTAAGAATGCTTAAATTAAAACTGATTAATATCTAAAATAAACAAAGTTGATGGTTAGTGACTTTACCGCCTGTAACTCCAGCTCGATGATCTGCTCCTTGTAGGAATACGCCTTGTTCTCTCTCTTCATGTTGCCTTTCTTTGTGGTTTCCTTCGAGGCGCTGCAGAAAGAGAGACGAAGACAGAAGTTAATAAATGCTAAATATAGTGGTCTCAACGTTTGTGCTACCGCTAAGCTAAAGGTGGCTAATGTTGTGCTATAAAGGAACTACGACACGGTCACATGACTTCACGTCACCACCGCTAAGCTAAAGGCGGCTAATGTTGGGCTATAAGGAACTACAGCACGGTCACATGACTTCACGTCACCACCGCTAAGCTAAAGGTGGCTAATGTTGGGCTATAAAGGAACTACAGCACGGTCACAGGACTTCACGTCACCACCGCTAAGCTAAAGGTGGCTAATGTTGGGCTATAAAGGAACTACAGCACGGTCACATGACTTCACGTCACCACCGCTAAGCTAAAGGTGGCTAATGTTGGGCTAATCAATGAGACACTTCTTAGCAACCTCCATTTTAAAATCCACTAGTGGGTTATTTACTGACATATTTTATGTCGTAGAACAAAACGTTGACATCTCTTCAGCTTGTGCTAACCACAGACCTTATTTCAGGATAACAACCAAAAACACATTCAGAAAACCATTGATTTGTGTTAAAATGCTGACTCATGTCCTGGTTTTAGGACTCATTCCTGCACCACACACACCAGTCTTGTTTAATGTTCAGTCTGTAGCTTCGATGTCAACTAAAAAAAGGCTTCAATTCGAGAGAAGCACGAGCGTAGTTGTTTCCTCTAACAATGCTATAGAGAATATACTATGTGCATGTAAAGTTTAAAGATATATTAAGTTAAATCTACTATTGGATATTGTTCAGTGGGAACAAAGACTCCTTGTGTAAAATTAGAGTGGTACAGGGATGTCCTATTTCTGTGTTGGACCCTGAAGGCAGCATCTCCCTGGTCCAATGGGATTTCTCCACGTGACAAACGCTTATGATGTCAAAAGGTTTATAGAAATGGATCGGGACAAAAAGAGAGAATCTTTGTTCCTGAAACTTTCAGTCTCTTTACACAGAGGGGACACATGTTGATGTAGAAGAGACATGGAGAAGAGGGGACACATGTTGATGTAGAAGAGGGGACACATGTTGATGTAGAAGAGGCATGAAGAAGAGGGGACACATGTTGATGTAGAAGAGACATGAAGAAGAGGGGACACATGTTGATGGAGAAGAGGCATGAAGAAGAGGGGACACATGTTGATGTAGAAGAGACATGGAGAAGAGGGGACACATGTTGATGTAGAAGAGACATGGAGAAGAGGGGACACATGTTGATGTAGAAGAGACATGGAGAAGAGGGGACACATGTTGATGTAGAAGAGGCATGAAGAAGAGGGGACACATGTTGATGTAGAAGAGACATGAAGAAGAGGGGACACATGTTGATGTAGAAGAGACATGGAGAAGAGGGGACACATGTTGATGGAGAAGAGACATGAAGAAGAGGGGACACATGTTGATGTAGAAGAGGCATGAAGAAGAGGGGACACATGTTGATGTAGAAGAGACATGAAGAAGAGGGGACACATGTTGATGGAGAAGAGACATGAAGAAGAGGGGACACATGTTGATGGAGAAGAGACATGAAGAAGAGGGGACACATGTTGATGTAGAAGAGACACGAAGAAGAGGGGACACATGTTGATGTAGAAGAGACACGGAGAAGAGGGGACACATGTTGATGTAGAAGAGACACGGAGAAGAGGGGACACATGTTGATGTAGAAGAGACACGGAGAAGAGGGGACACATGTTGATGTAGAAGAGACATGGAGAAGAGGGGACACATGTTGATGTAGAAGAGACATGGAGAAGAGGGGACACATGTTGATGTAGAAGAGACATGAAGAAGAGGGGACACATGTTGATGTGGAAGAGACATGAAGAAGAGGGGACACATGTTGATGTAGAAGAGAGGACACATGTTGATGTAGAAGAGACACGAAGAAGAGGGGACACATGTTGATGTAGAAGAGACACGGAGAAGAGGGGACACATGTTGATGTAGAAGAGACACGGAGAAGAGGGGACACATGTTGATGTAGAAGAGACATGAAGAAGAGGGGACACATGTTGATGTGGAAGAGACATGGAGAAGAGGGGACACATGTTGATGTAGAAGAGGGGACACATGTTGATGTAGAAGAGACACGAAGAAGAGGGGACACATGTTGATGTAGAAGAGACACGGAGAAGAGGGGACACATGTTGATGTAGAAGAGACACGGAGAAGAGGGGACACATGTTGATCTAGAAGAGACATGGAGAAGAGGGGACACATGTTGATGTAGAAGAGACATGGAGAAGAGGGGACACATGTTGATGTAGAAGAGACATGGAGAAGAGGGGACACATGTTGATGTAGAAGAGACACGAAGAAGAGGGGACACATGTTGATGTAGAAGAGACACGAAGAAGAGGGGACACATGTTGATGTAGAAGAGACACGAAGAAGAGGGGACACATGTTGATGTAGAAGAGACACGGAGAAGAGGGGACACATGTTGATGTAGAAGAGACACGGAGAAGAGGGGACACATGTTGATGTAGAAGAGACACGGAGAAGAGGGGACACATGTTGATGTAGAAGAGACACGGAGAAGAGGGGACACATGTTGATGTAGAAGAGACACGGAGAAGAGGGGACACATGTTGATGTAGAAGAGACATGAAGAAGAGGGGACACATGTTGATGTAGAAGAGACAGGAAGAAGAGGGGACACATGTTGATGTAGAAGAGACAGGAAGAAGAGGGGACACATGTTGATGTAGAAGAGACATGAAGAAGAGGGGACACATGTTGATGTAGAAGAGACATGAAGAAGAGGGGACACATGTTGATGTAGAAGAGACATGAAGAAGAAGGGACACATGTTGATGTAGAAGAGACATGAAGAAGAGGGGACACATGTTGATGTAGAAGAGACATGAAGAAGAGGGGACACATGTTGATGTAGAAGAGACATGAAGAAGAAGGGACACATGTTGATGTAGAAGAGACATGAAGAAGAGGGGACACATGTTGATGTGGAAGAGACATGGAGAAGAGGGGACACATGTTGATGTAGAAGAGACATGGAGAAGAGGGGACACATGTTGATGTAGAAGAGACATGGAGAAGAGGGGACACATGTTGATGTGGAAGAGACATGAAGAAGAGGTGACACATGTTTGATGTAGAAGAGACATGAAGAAGAGGGGACACATGTTGATGTAGAAGAGACATGAAGAAGAAGGGACACATGTTGATGTAGAAGAGACATGAAGAAGAGGGGACACATGTTGATGTGGAAGAGACATGGAGAAGAGGGGACACATGTTGATGTAGAAGAGGCATGAAGAAGAGGGGACACATGTTGATGTAGAAGAGACATGAAGAAGAGGGGACACATGTTGATGTAGAAGAGACATGAAGAAGAGGGGACACATGTTGATGTAGAAGAGACACGAAGAAGAGGGGACACATGTTGATGTAGAAGAGACACGGAGAAGAGGGGACACATGTTGATGTAGAAGAGACATGAAGAAGAGGGGACACATGTTGATGTAGAAGAGACACGGAGAAGAGGGGACACATGTTGATGTAGAAGAGACATGGAGAAGAGGGGACACATGTTGATGTAGAAGAGACACGAAGAAGAGGGGACACATGTTGATGTAGAAGAGACATGAAGAAGAGGGGACACATGTTGATGTAGAAGAGACATGAAGAAGAGGGGACACATGTTGATGTAGAAGAGACATGAAGAAGAGGGGACACATGTTGATGTAGAAGAGACATGGAGAAGAGGGGACACATGTTGATGTAGAAGAGACATGGAGAAGAGGGGACACATGTTGATGTAGAAGAGACATGAAGAAGAGGGGACACATGTTGATGTAGAAGAGACATGAAGAAGAGGGGACACATGTTGATGGAGAAGAGACATGAAGAAGAGGGGACACATGTTGATGTAGAAGAGACATGAAGAAGAGGGGACACATGTTGATGTAGAAGAGACATGAAGAAGAGGGGACACATGTTGATGTAGAAGAGACGTGAAGAAGAGGGGACACATGTTGATGGAGAAGAGACATGAAGAAGAGGGGACACATGTTGATGTAGAAGAGACATGAAGAAGAGGGGACACATGTTGATGTAGAAGAGACATGAAGAAGAGGGGACACATGTTGATGTAGAAGAGACATGAAGAAGTGGATTTTGCACAATAGGAGACCTTTAACATCACGCTCTCTCTGTCTCTCTCTCTGTCTCTCTCTCTCTCCCCCTCTCTCTCTCTCTCTCTCTCTCAGGCTCAGCACTTCAAGCAGACGTCGGTGAAAGTGGCTCGTACGTACTGGTGGAAGAACGTGAAGCTGGTGGTGGTCATCGTGGTGGTCGTGCTCATCATCGTGCTCATCATCGTCCTCCTCTCCACCGGGGTCATTCCCACCGGGGAAAAGCCTATCACGCCCACCTTAAAGCCATAAACACACACACACACACACACACACACACACACACACACACTTGCACAATGTACATACCAAGTTACAGTAAAACAGAAAAGTAATATATAGACTCAAAGAATAATAATAATAACTGCTGTCTGGGGAAACGGTTTCTGCTTCATGCTCGTCATGGTTTTTGAAGACCAGTGCTGTTCTAGTTTATTGGTGATTTATTTCATCACAATTCCAGCCTGTAGTTAATTTTTGAATTTGTGAGACGGCAGCAAAGAAATCAGTTTAAAGAGGCCCTATTGTGCTTATCTGGGTTTGTATATAGGCTCTGGTTCCTCCATTGGACTCCTTGGTTTAGTTCCAGAACAGAATGACATCACCATGCAAGACTCAGGCTCCCATTGGCTAGCACTCCAACACAAGGGGCGGGACATCTCTAAGTGGGTAACCAATCACCACAGAGCAGGCAAGCAGTCTAAATCTGGGCAGATTAGGGCGCCTTTTAAAGTGGATTTCTTCAGTCTTTTAACAGACATTATCAGTCTTGAATGTAATCCCCCTAAATGCACCTTTTACGACGAGAAGTTTGTATAGTTTTAAAGATAAAAATGCAGTTTAAAAAAAACATGTTTTCTGACAAATCTGTAATGTATAGGTCAGTGGAAGGCTAAATTGTATATTGGATATGTATGTTACCGTCTGTGGGCTTATTATTATTAGTATTATTATTATTCCTGCTGTCACTTTTCTTGTCAGACAATCTAGAAAAGGGAATCACGTTAGAAGTTATATTTACATGTGTAGGAACCTTTGTGCAATCAGATACTTGGTGGTGTGTTTGAGGAGAGGTTTGTTGTATTGATAATACAGAGTCAACGTCTAAACTGTTACACAGACATCTAATAATATACCTGGGTTGGGTTTCAAAACACTTTAACATAATCTGTAAATGTACATCAGAGTCTTATTAGTTCTAGAAAATACCTTTATTTAAGAAGTGGGGAAACATTTGCTTCTGTCAAAAACATTTTAAAAAACAACCAAAGTTAGAAAATATCCAACGTTTGCAAGTTTAAAAAAACAACATTTGAAGTTTCCTGTAGGACTTCTATCTTAATACTCGACCGAATTTAAAAATAAAAGTCCCGAATAATATAATATCACTTAACGCCGTGACTGGTTATGGTTCAGAGCGTCCATGTTTTTGTTTGTAATTGGGGATTGTTGAGTGTTTCCAGTCGTTATGCTAAGCTAAGCTAACGAGGGGCTAGCTGTAGCTTCATATCAAACGTACAGACCAACAAGTGAAAGATAAACCATCAGTGGTACAAACAAACATTCATCGATGTAACTTTGACAAGAGATGCACATATTTCCCTCGATACTCAATACTACATTTCAAAATAATCATTCCAATGAAAGCTGTTTGAGTCTTTAAGCTAAGCTAAGCTAAGCTAACCAGCTGTAGCTTTATATTCACCATACAGACCAACAGTCGCTTATCATGCAAATCGGAGCCTTAAACTAAATATTAGTGGACGGACGTCGATGTTGCTATCCTTGATATTCAACATACTTTTTTTTTTTTTTTTAAATGGCCCCAATTGGTAAATAACACAACATTTTGAGATAAATTAAGTCCTGGTTGTTCCCACGCTTCCAGTTTTCGTGCATCAGGCTCTAACGTTAATGAAAGATCAGAACAATGGGTACAAAGACCCCCCCCCCCTCTCTTCTACCTGCTGCAGCAGTGCCAAGCTATTCTCTACAAAGGTCATAATAGTGATGCACTGTCAATAGTCAGCACAGCCTCTCCTCTTGTGTATATTTGCAAAGTGTTAACGAGTTCCTAGCTAAGCTGTTTATTCAACGCGTCATGTCTAACTCTTTTCTCTGAGCCTCAACGAGTCAAGGAAGTGAGTTCTGATTAGTCATGTTGGTAATCGTCTAAAGGAAGCTGTGTAGTCGTGACGCTCCGGGTGAAGGAGTGATGATAGCCTTCCTGTCTGCTTCGCCCCGCTCAGCTGACCTGAGACCAGCAGGGTTTTATCCTCATGACTTGTGATGTTCAATGGTTTTAATGGTCCTGAAATAAATGAATAGTATTTACCTCCGAGCTGTTGTCCTGCTGTTTGTTGATCCGCCACCAGATGGAGCCACAGAGTCACGATAAGATCAACGCAAAGAAAGGTCATCAAGGCGTTCACTGAGGCGGAGAAGTACTCAGATCGTGTACTTGAGTAAAGTAGAAGTACTCAGATCTTGTACTTGAGTAAAAGTAGAAGTACTCAGATCTGGTACTTGAGTAAAAGTAGAAGTACTCAGATCTTGTACTTGAGTAAAAGTAGAAGTACTCAGATATTGTACTTGAGTAAAGTAGAAGTACTCAAATCATGTACTTGAGTAAAAGTAGAAGTACTCAGATCTTGTACTTGAGTAAAAGTAGAAGTACTCAGATCTGGTACTTGAGTAAAAGTAGAAGTACTCAGATCTTGTACTTGAGTAAAAGTAGAAGTACTCAGATATTGTACTTGAGTAAAGTAGAAGTACTCAAATCATGTACTTGAGTAAAAGTAGAAGTACTCAGATCTTGTACTTGAGTAAAAGTAGAAGTACTCAGATCTGGTACTTGAGTAAAAGTAGAAGTACTCAGATCTTGTACTTGAGTAAAAGTAGAAGTACTCAGATCTGGTACTTGAGTAAAAGTAGAAGTACTCAGATCTTGTACTTGAGTAAAAGTAGAAGTACTCAGATCTTGTACTTGAGTAAAAGTAGAAGTACTCAGATCTGGTACTTGAGTAAAAGTAGAAGTACTCAGATCTTGTACTTGAGTAAAAGTAGAAGTACTCAGATATTGTACTTGAGTAAAGTAGAACTACTCAAATCATGTACTTGAGTAAAAGTAGAAGTACTCAGATCTTGTACTTGAGTAAAAGTAGAAGTACTCAGATCTTGTACTTGAGTAAAAGTAGAAGTACTCATATCTTGTACTTGAGTAAAAGTAGAAGTACTCAGATCTTGTACTTGAGTAAAAGTAGAAGTACCAGAGTGTAGGAATACTCTGTCACAGTAAAAGTCCTGCATTCAAAATGTTCCTCAAGTGAAAGTATAAAAGTATTCTCATCAAAATATAGTGAAAGACAGTGAAAGTAGTCGTTGTGCAGATTGGTCCATTTCAGAATAATATATATGATATGTTTTATAATGATTGATCATGAAAGTGTTCTCAAAGCTGGTGAAGGTGCAGCTAGTCTGAATGGCTTTGTAGACTGCAGGTCGTGTTGATATGTTGGTAATGTGAAGGATTGTCTCCTGCAGCCTCCTCCATCACTAACAGCAGGCTCTTGTACAGCCGTGTCTAGTTGTAAATAAAGTACTTCCAGGAAATATATGTTTAATTATGAATACAAATGTCTCATTGTTTTAATTTTGATGTAATTCTTTTAAGTTTTCAGTTTCTAAATTAGCACACGCGCGCGTGCACACACACACACACAGTTAGATGTACTTAAAAAAAAAGGGAAAAGGGAATGGAAGGAGATTAAATAAAGGAGATTTATAAACACAATTATTTTGTCTCGTCTTTTATCGTAAACTACTGAGCATGTTTATAAAATAATAATAATAATAATTCCTTACATTTATTATAGCGCTTTTCCAGATGCTCAAAGCGCTTTACAAATACACATTACACTATACATACATACATGCAATGGTCACCGCTGTGGACAATACCCACAGGAGCAAGTGCAGTGTCTGGCCCAAGGACACACCGGCCTGACGCGGTGTATATGTCGTCAGTTAGTGTTTGAGAATCCAATTGGGACAGGATTAGAATTTAAAACATTGATAAACGAGCTCCAATTATCAACAACATGAGATTAGAAGAGGTAACAATGTTTGTTATGTTAAAGTCGTCTTTGTCTTGTGTTTCAAAAGTATTGGCCGAATCAGAACCTTATATTTGATATGGATCCAGTACTCGAGGTAATAAGGCTCGCCCTATTTGTTTGGAGCAGGTGGCTCACAGCTGCCGCCATGTTGTTTCGCATCGCAGTTGGTGCGACTGTTGCGGCTTTCACACCAGCGCTTTTCAGTTTCTAGCTCCGAGCGGGAGCTTTTCTGCTTCAGCTCCGGTTTCCCTTTTCAGCTCCCGCTCTGTGCACACCGCCCACTGGCGCCCCAGAGCTGCCCTTGCTGCGTCATGACGTCACCGTTTACATCGCTGATTTGCTCCCCAACGGAAGCTCACAACAACAACAACAACAACAGCGTCGGGTCGATGATCGTGTTGCTTTTAATCACACGAAGCCAGAATAAATTGAATAACGACTTCTCCAACCTTATACTTTGCTCCAGAGTGCCGTGGTTCATTGTTTATTAATGTGTTTCTGCAGCATTTACCGACCGCTGCAGTGCTGCTCTTCCACAGGAGTGTATTCTCCCGTTAGCTCCTGGTTAGCTCACACTGCAGCGGCCGCTCTAAAGTATCACTGTCCGACTCACACAAGCAGCTGATGCATATCCCCAGCTCCCTTAGCCTAAGTGAATGTGTGTCAGTCTGAATTGACACTGTTTGGTATCACAACGCTGTTATGACAGTTTCTCTGGTATAAAACGGGTGATGTTGGCATAGCAACCGAAGCTAAACTGACTACTTGCATCCGATAGCTGCAATAATACAAAACAACACGTCTGCCTCTCTCCACAATGATCGATAACAGTGAACGGATGGTCAAAGTAAGGCACAAATAAACAGAATCACACGAAGCCTGGTTAGTGCTGCCTGACTTTATAAAGTGTGTTTATAGGCACTACTGCTTGTAGGCAGGCAGACAGTCGACCCATGGGAGGTGGGTTTAGTTTCCTGCACGCCTCGACGTAAGAGAGACGTAAGCGACGTCACCTCTTAGCTCCAAAGCTCTTGCCTCTGGACCGACAATTTTTTGGAGCTGGAAATGAAGCGGATTCCTGAGCTAAGAGCCGCCGCAGCTCCGGTGTGAACTGGAAAACCCGGCGCTTTTCAGGCTCTAGCTCCGAGCCGGAGCTGAAAAGGCGCTGGTGTGAAAGGGGCATGTGAGTTCTGTTTGTCCAGATGCTGTCTGCTGATTTGTCAATACGTGTCTCGGGTTTGGACCTCACCGATTCTACCGTCATGCATGGATTAGAGCGTGATTCTGTCAGCCAATGGGAGCCCAGCGCTGACTTAAAGGTGGGGTAGGTACATTTGAGAAACCGGCTCGAGATCGCTAGAATTTGAAAATACACAACCGGAGAAAATCTGCCTCTTCCTCACAGAGCCCCTCCTCCAACACACACGAACGCGCACATGACCAATGAGGGCACGAGATCAGTCTGTGCCCCGATGGGAGGCTGACAGGCAGGTAGGCCATCCAATCGATTGGTTGTGCTTTTTACAGTATTACGGCTTCTACAGATGACATTTCTTTATGGATTTTTTTGATGAAGCACTTCAGATATTCATTGCTATCGGGATGTTAAGAGCATTCCATGGAATATAACAAAAAGTGTATCTCGAGCCGGTTTCTGAAACTTACCTACCCCACCTTTAATCAGCCAATGGGAAGCTGAGTTGCTACAAGAGAGGCTGCGGGAGTTACTGCACGCTGCTGATCACGATACACAGGTGCAAAGAACATTCACATGCACACTTATAGAAAGACGTCACATGAACCCTGTCATTTTGTCCGACTTGCTCTGGAGGCTCGCCCACATGAGACTTTGAAATCTCGCGGGACAAAGACGCCCGCAGCCTTGAGAGCGAGGCGAGGCGAGTTGGCGCAGTTGCTCTCCACGAGCTGCGGAAGCGAAATGCTTGATGGGAAACGGCTCGCTGGTATCTCGAGCTGAGCGCTCATTGGTGGGTTTTACCACGTGCTGCTGATGAAGCTCTCCAATTGGCTGGCAAAAGTTTGTTGTTGTTTTGTGTCAGTTTTACGTCGCCACATCCATTCCCATTTTTCATCATTGTTCCACAATGTTTATCATCATGAAATTAATATCTATATTTTATACTATACTGCTTACCGTTTTCATACTTTATATATCTTAGCATATTAATACACACTGTTCATACTGCTCTCAGGCTGATATCTAGTGTATTAATACACACTGTTCATACTGCTCTCAGGCTGATATCTAGTGTATTCATACACACTGTTCATACTGCTCTCAGGCTGATATCTAGTGTATTAATACACACTGTTCATACTGCTCACAGGCTGATATCTAGTGTATTAATACACACTGTTCATACTGCTCACAGGCTGATATCTAGTGTATTAATACACACTGTTCATACTGCTCTCAGGCTGATATCTAGTGTATTCATACACACTGTTCATACTGCTCTCAGGCTGATATCTAGTGTATTCATACACACTGTTCATACTGCTCTCAGGCTGATATCTAGTGTATTAATACACACTGTTCATACTGCTCTCAGGCTGATATCTAGTGTATTCATACACACTGTTCATACTGCTCTCAGGCTGATATCTAGTGTATTCATACACACTGTTCATACTGCTCACAGGCTGATATCTAGTGTATTCATACACACTGTTCATACTGCTCTCAGGCTGATATCTAGTGTATTCATACACACTGTTCATACTGCTCACAGGCTGATATCTAGTGTATTCATACACACTGTTCATACTGCTCTCAGGCTGATATCTAGCATATTCATACACACTGTTCATACTGCTCTCAGGCTGATATCTAGTGTATTC
The DNA here is from genome assembly GCF_902827115.2 of Pseudochaenichthys georgianus. Classification (NCBI taxonomy): domain Eukaryota; kingdom Metazoa; phylum Chordata; class Actinopteri; order Perciformes; family Channichthyidae; genus Pseudochaenichthys; species Pseudochaenichthys georgianus. Next base: position 45,578,129 of record NC_047511.1, on the reverse strand, counting down.
ATACACACTGTTTATTCATCATTCAATTCATTCTATATGTTATTCTGTAGATTGTGTACATTACTTTCCACTTCACTGCTTGTTGCACCTGGTTAGAAGCTAAACTGCATTTCGTTGTCTCAGTGCCTGTAATATGTGCAATAACAATAAAGTTTATCTTTAAGTTAAACCAAATCATTAAAATAAAAGCTAATGTAATGATTTGGTTTAACCTTATTTATTGAATACATCATTTAAAATGGCAAGATTAAATCAAATTACATTCTCCATACAATACATGTGGGATTTCTATTGCATCCACTTCATCTGCAACGAAAAACGCCAACGCAATTTCCGCCATTGCAAACCCAGCCAGTCAAGCCGACTCCGAGTCCGAGCTGTCCGACTTAAGACGAGCTTTTTGACACCTCCCCCGGCTGCGATCGGCTACTCTCGTCTACTTTCGAGGCGAGCCGCAATGTGTCTCAAACAAGCCTCTTGTAACACACAACAGGAAAGGGAAAGCGCCAAAGGCGTAACCGGCCCCCTTTAAAAGTCCAAATTGTAAATAAAGATGGAATTGACTTTACAGTTGTTTACAGTGGTTGTGTAAAAGTATTGAAATCGAAGCTTGTACATTTCCAGTCTAAAGTATCTGCAAAGTATTCAACCCAACATTGAATGTGTAAAAAAGATAATAAACAACTCTGACCCTTAATTGTAGGAAGAACCATTTGACTTGATGTTCAAAAACAAGCTCAGTCTGATTTTATCACTGCTTTTAAACTTCTCCTTTTTCTTTAACACCATTGCGAGAAAAAAAAGTCTGCTCATTCTCTTCCTGTCTGATATCGCCTTACACATAAAAGAACGTCCCTAGTCATTTTTACACAGCTTATACAAGGGTACACAATAAACACTGACCCTGGATCTGTTCTATGTTTAAAGTTATGTGTTGGGAATTTATTTTACATTTTTGAATTATGTTTTGAAACCAAACTTGTTAGCTTATTAGCTCAGGGTCTGCTTTATGAAACAGCTTTATTAACGCTGTTCAGTTAGACTGGCTTGTTGCCTTCAACAGACAGATAGGATTACATCTATTGTTCACGATAAGGGACTTTTAAAGTTGATTTCAATATTGTTGTTTTCGAATTTCGTTAAACTGGTTTGGTGCCCCTCCAAACGCTTGTCTGTATTTGTGTTTTCGCTTGTCTAAATGTTGAGCTATGCTTTTGCTGTTTTTGTCCTCCCATTGGAACACCATGTATAATCAGGATAAATGGATAAAATCAGTCCAAAGGAGCACTCGATATAACAACATATCTACTTTAATTATTATGCAAAAAAAATTGCATTGACATTTCAGGTTCATTTAACTCAGGGGTGTCAAACTCAATTTAACCGCGGGCCACATCAGCATTATGGCTGCACTCAAAGGGCCGGTTGTAACTTTAAGACTATACAAATACATATATAAATATATATATAAAATAATGTATTATATTAGATGATTGCCTCTGCATTGGATTATTATTGGATTGGGTAATAACTTCATAATTAACTACGTCTTTGGGCGGTGGTGGCGAAGTCGATAGGGACTTGGCTTCGCAACCGGAAGGTCACCAGTTCAAGTCCCGGCAAAACCAAGTGCTACCGAGGTGTCCCTGAGCAAGGCACCGTTCCCCACACTGCTCCCCGGGCGCCGTTCTAAATGGCAGCCCGCTGATCCTAACACTAGGATGGGGCTGAAGTCGAATAGTCCATTTAGCTTAGGAACCTTCCTAAAGGAGTGAAATGACCCGGAAGTCCCTCAGTGGCAGCCATGATAAGTGCCGTTCGAATTCTCTAGAATGATGAGAATGAAAGGAAAGGCGGTTTCAAACTTCCTTTATAACCTCCTTTAGCTTAGGAACCACTGGACCTCCCTAACCGACAGGAGAAGCGAAAATGCTGCCCCACAATGCATTGCAGCCGCAGCATTTGCCGTCACTCAACAGTCGGCCGTTCACGGAAACAACCGATTATGACGGAGAAATTATATCATGAAAGTTACGGTGCTTATTAAGCTTTTTAAAACATAGGTGGTAAGTTGCCAAAGTGCTTTGTTTTGAACGTTCATCAGTATTATAATCAAAAAGAGAAATATGAACGTTACTTTTCACTGAAATTATCAAATAAAGTCAACATTTCAGTCTTTACTGAGCTGTGTGGGGTTTGTTCAACTTCTAAAAGATGTTTGAATGGTGATATACACAGTGACAGATGTTAAGGACTAACGTTCATAATAAATACATCTGTATTGATTTTAAGATCTTTAGTTCATACAATCATACGTATTGGGATCATTTGTATTAATGTGGACCGGAGGGAGAGGGTGACGAGCAGAAGTTTCACTTTCCTTTTTTATTTCAATTCCAGCTTTGGTCCTGAAGAATATGTTTCTCTGTTGTCCCCGTTCATAAAGCAAAGCAGCAGCATCAGAGCACGGTGCAGAGTCTCTAGATGAGCTCACAGTAGTCCCTCGTTCTTATTGAACATCCATGTTGTAGTCCGCTGTATAGAAAACTGTGGTTTCCATGGTTTCCCCACAGCAGCAGACGCACATTCAGGACGTCCGCTGGCGCATCATAAACACGTCGGATAGTGAAAGTGCAGTCGGATTCTCTAAAGTACCGCAGTCTCTTCTCCTAAGTCCTTTTGAATTCTCCTATCCACTATCCCTTAACCCCCGTGACCTTTCACTCAGAGGTCAAGGAATGGACGATAGGGTTAGAACTTAGGAGCTGATCTTTGGACTATTTGACTGCAGCCTGGGTCGAATGCAGAGAAACAATTTCCCCACGGGGATTAATAAAGTCCATCTTAAAGCAGAAGTCTGGGGCAGATAATTGCAAGTCACACAAGTCACAGTGTGCACGTCACAAAATGATTTAAAAAGAAAAGCCACATTCTGGGAAAAAAGGTCATTTGTGACAAATTCTGAGAAAAAAGTCTAATTTGAGATGCATTGTGGGACATGTAGTTTATGGGTAACTGTATAATAAACATATAATATTCTTTGCAAGCTCTTGTGGGGCCACAGAAAATGAAGTCACGGGCCGGATTTGGCCCCCGGGCCTCGAGTTTGACACCTGTCGGAGTCGGGAGGCCTGCTAACTGACCAGAAGTTACTGAGTCTCTGTGAGTGTACGGCTCGGCTCAGACCCACCAAGTCAGCAAGACCTCACCTCTACCAACTCCCGAAGAACCCGGTTCAATGAACTGCTGCTTCAATTCAGACGACCCGCTGAATGTGTTGAAGCGATCCCGAAGGATTTTGATATCAGGAATGAGGCGTGGCCCGACCTCAGTGTGAGAGTGGCAGGGTGCAGTCTCACCTTAGAAGCAGGAGAGGAGGGCGCAGAAGTCTTTTAAGTTGTCCCAGTCCAAAAGGTGGGATCAGTTTATTTGAAGAGAAATGGTCCAAACTAATACAGCGTTTCTACCTTCTCTCTTTACAACATGACAATCATACAGAATACTTCATGCTGTGGTCGATTACTAATTACCTCAATTCCACTTCAGTCGGGATGTTTAAATCTCCGAACAGAATTTAGAGGCATCTCCTCATGACAGGCCGGTGATACAAACCACATTCAAACTTTCATTCAACAAATCAATCCACACACACGCCTGTGTCCAGCAGGGATTTCCTCACAGGTGGCTGGGTGCTAAACATTCAACAAATCAATTAGAGAGATATTTACTACGGTTGAGAGAACCTTACGAGGAAAAACCCTCTCCCCTCTCGAATCAGTGACGCCCAGGAACTAACACAGGCCTTAAACTAGGGCTGTGCAATTAATCGTATTTTAATCGCAATTACGATTTTGGCCTGCCACAATTACGAAAACAACATAATCGAAAAAAACGATTATTTAGCTTTGCTAGGTTGTGACAGTGCACTGCATCATATTTATATATGTTTAGTAGCTTGTTGAAGTACGCTCCGAAAATATTTGTTGATCTTGTTTATTGGTATTTATTATTTTGATATTATTTATTTAAATATATCATTTATTTTATTTATTCGTTTTTCAGTTGAATTCTACGTTCAGGGTGATCGACAGTTAAACAGATACTGTTCAAATTATTATTTTAATTTGTTTTAAAGTTCAATAAATGGATGTTTTCAAAGTGAATGAATAATCGTATTGAATAATCGTGATATCAATTATTGACCAAAATAATCGTGATTATGATTTTTGCCATAATCGCACAGCCCTACCTCAAACTCAACTTAACAAACCCCTTGTGTTTTGAATATACTGGGATGATAGAAAAATATGAAATATAATGCATTTTCTTTGTGGGTTATACAAGAATATATTTGATTATAATTAACTTTCGTTTGAATTACTCTACCTAATATATAACCCCTGATGTAATAGTACGTTTAGGCAGAGAGTGTTTTTCAACTGACATTTCCCTTTTGTTTAAATTAAAGAACAAAACCGTAAACAAGTCAATGACCAAGCAAGGTAAATCATGATTATAAGTATTATAACGTAATGTCAAGCGTATACCTGAGGCGTCTCAGATTGAGCTTTCACAAAGTCTTGCCAGGCGTTTGCTCCATGTCCTGCACCTCTGTGATCTCCTGCGCCGGCTCAGCGGACTGGGTAGGCTGGAAGAACTATTTACACACACCAAAACAATTACACAAGTGGTTGTGGTCGGGTTAGATTTTACGTCAGGTTCACAGTTTACTTACTTTGGATGAGTCGTTTGTTTGCAGGAAATGTTTGTACTTTTGTGGCGGGCGAGGAATCGGAGGAAACAGAACCCGAGACAGCCTGAAACACGCACATAAACGAATGTCAGTACACATTTTGGTCAAACTGACATTTATTAAGGGGCCTTTTTAGGTTTCTCTCTAACCTGTAGTGTGTTATACAGGTTGAATGCATGTAAATGGTCTGCAAAGGCTCAAATGATGCTTTTGAATCTGCTCAATACTAGATAATTACCGTATAGTAGGGCTGCTCGATTATGGCAAAAATCATAATCTCGATTATTTGGGTCAATAATTGATATCACGATTATTAAAACCGATTATCCATTTACTTTGAAAACATCAATTTATTGGAGAAAAAAGATGTGAACAGTTGATTGCCCTGAACTGTAAGTATAACTCAACTGAAAAACCAATACAAAAATTAATAAAAAAAAATAAAAAGTAATAATAATAATAAAAAGATCGTTTTATTTCGATTACGTTGTTTTCGTAATCGTTGCAAGCCATAATCGTAATTGCGATTAAAATACGATTAATTGAGCAGCCCTACCGTATAGCACACAAAATCAATAGAACAAAGTATTTTATTATAATGACTTATAAGATCTACGATGAGTGGTCACTCACTGACACGATAAAAAATAATGTCACTTAAATCATCTATAATGTAATATAAAAACCAGCGTATTATTATTATGATTGCTGAAGCTGATGAAATCTGCAAGAAACAGCATCTGAGGGCTTCTTAACATTTAACAAACTATGAATGTGGCATACCCACCAAACGGGAAGAGACTCAGCAACCTGACGACACGAGCCGTTTTTACCGAAACACAAGTCTCACAAGAAGAAGCGTCAAAATGAGCCCTGAGCGAAAAAATGCTAACGCACTTAGCACAGATCTCGCGGCAGGGGAAGCAAACCCAGACATCACACGACGTAGCTTTAGGGAGCCAACACGGCTTATGTCTTACCGTTGCTGTTTTTCTGATCAAAGGTTGTGTTCAATGGCAGTGAAACACTAACAACGCTGCTGGAGGTTAATCCAATGTGTCTGTGTCACTTTGAAATGAAAGGTTTTCACTATAAGCAATGTTTTATTTGGACGGACACTAATTTACATTACATCATGCCCGGCCCCCTGAGAGCCGCGGTCTTCGCCCTCGAGCCCGGCCCCCTGACTCTTCCTGCCGCGGTCTTCGCCCTCATGCCCGGCCCCCTGACTCTTCCTGCCGCGGTCTTCGCCCTCGAGCCCGGCCCCCTGACTCTTCCTGCCGCGGTCTTCGCCCTCGAGCCAGGCCCCCTGACTCTTCCTGCCGCGGTCTTCGCCCTCGAGCCCGGCCCCCTGACTCTTCCTGCCGCGGTCTTCGCCCTCGAGCCAGGCCCCCTGACTCTTCCTGCCGCGGTCTTCGCCCTCATGCCCGGCCCCCTGACTCTTCCTGCCGCGGTCTTCGCCCTCGAGCCCGGCCCCCTGACTCTTCCTGCCGCGGTCTTCGCCCTCGAGCCCGGCCCCCTGACTCTTCCTGCCGCGGTCTTCGCCCTCATGCCCGGCCCCCTGACTCTTCCTGCCGCGGTCTTCGCCCTCGAGCCAGGCCCCCTGACTCTTCCTGCCGCGGTCTTCGCCCTCGAGCCCGGCCCCCTGACTCTTCCTGCCGCGGTCTTCGCCCTCGAGCCAGGCCCCCTGACTCTTCCTGCCGCGGTCTTCGCCCTCATGCCCGGCCCCCTGACTCTTCCTGCCGCGGTCTTCGCCCTCGAGCCCGGCCCCCTGACTCTTCCTGCCGCGGTCTTCGCCCTCGAGCCCGGCCCCCTGACTCTTCCTGCCGCGGTCTTCGCCCTCATGCCCGGCCCCCTGACTCTTCCTGCCGCGGTCTTCGCCCTCGAGCCAGGCCCCCTGACTCTTCCTGCCGCGGTCTTCGCCCTCATGCTCGGCCCCCTGACTCTTCCTGCCACGGTCTTCGCCCTCATGCTCGGCCCCCTGACTCTTCCTGCCACGGTCTTCGCCCTCAAGCCCGGCCCCCTGACTCTTCCTGCCGCGGTCTTCGCCCTCATGCTCGGCCCCCTGACTCTTCCTGCCACGGTCTTCGCCCTCATGCTCGGCCCCCTGACTCTTCCTGCCACGGTCTTCGCCCTCAAGCCCGGCCCCCTGACTCTTCCTGCCGCGGTCTTCGCCCTCGAGCCCGGCCCCCTGACTCTTCCTGCCGCGGTCTTCGCCCTCGAGCCAGGCCCCCTGACTCTTCCTGCCGCGGTCTTCGCCCTCGAGCCCGGCCCCCTGACTCTTCCTGCCGCGGTCTTCGCCCTCGAGCCCGGCCCCCTGACTCTTCCTGCCGCGGTCTTCGCCCTCGAGCCAGGCCCCCTGACTCTTCCTGCCGCGGTCTTCGCCCTCGAGCCAGGCCCCCTGACTCTTCCTGCCGCGGTCTTCGCCCTCGAGCCCGGCCCCCTGACTCTTCCTGCCGCGGTCTTCGCCCTCGAGCCCGGCCCCCTGACTCTTCCTGCCGCGGTCTTCGCCCTCATGCCCGGCCCCCTGACTCTTCCTGCCGCGGTCTTCGCCCTCGAGCCCGGCCCCCTGACTCTTCCTGCCGCGGTCTTCGCCCTCGAGCCCGGCCCCCTGACTCTTCCTGCCGCGGTCTTTGCCCTCATGCCCGGCCCCCTGACTCTTCCTGCCGCGGTCTTCGCCCTCGAGCCAGGCCCCCTGACTCTTCCTGCCGCGGTCTTCGCCCTCATGCTCGGCCCCCTGACTCTTCCTGCCACGGTCTTCGCCCTCATGCTCGGCCCCCTGACTCTTCCTGCCACGGTCTTCGCCCTCAAGCCCGGCCCCCTGACTCTTCCTGCCGCGGTCTTCGCCCTCGAGCTCGGCCCCCTGACTCTTCCTGCCGCGGTCTTCGCCCTCATGCTCGGCCCCCTGACTCTTCCTGCCGCGGTCTTCGCCCTCGAGCCCGGCCCCCTGACTCTTCCTGCCACGGTCTTCGCCCTCATGCTCGGCCCCCTGACTCTTCCTGCCACGTTCTTCGCCCTCAAGCCCGGCCCCCTGACTCTTCCTGCTGCGGTCTTCGCCCTCATGCTCGGCCCCCTGACTCTTCCTGCCGCGGTCTTCGCCCTCATGCTCGGCCCCCTGACTCTTCCTGCCACGGTCTTCGCCCTCAAGCCCGGCCCCCTGACTCTTCCTGCCGCGGTCTTCGCCCTCATGCTCGGCCCCCTGATTCTTCCTGCCACGGTCTTCGCCCTCATGCTCGGCCCCCTGACTCTTCCTGCCACGGTCTTCGCCCTCAAGCCCGGCCCCCTGACTCTTCCTGCCGCGGTCTTCGCCCTCGAGCTCGGCCCCCTGACTCTTCCTGCCGCGGTCTTCGCCCTCATGCTCGGCCCCCTGACTCTTCCTGCCGCGGTCTTCGCCCTCGAGCCCGGCCCCCTGACTCTTCCTGCCACGGTCTTCGCCCTCATGCTCGGCCCCCTGACTCTTCCTGCCACGTTCTTCGCCCTCAAGCCCGGCCCCCTGACTCTTCCTGCTGCGGTCTTTGCCCTCATGCCCGGCCCCCTGACTCTTCCTGCCGCGGTCTTCGCCCTCGAGCCCGGCCCCCTGACTCTTCCTGCCGCGGTCTTCGCCCTCGAGCCCGGCCCCCTGACTCTTCCTGCCGCGGTCTTCGCCCTCGAGCCCGGCCCCCTGACTCTTCCTGCCGCGGTCTTCGCCCTCGAGCCCGGCCCCCTGACTCTTCCTGCCGCGGTCTTCGCCCTCATGCTCGGCCCCCTGACTCTTCCTGCCACGGTCTTCGCCCTCAAGCCCGGCCCCCTGACTCTTCCTGCCGCGGTCTTCGCCCTCATGCTCGGCCCCCTGACTCTTCCTGCCACGGTCTTCGCCCTCATGCTCGGCCCCCTGACTCTTCCTGCCACGGTCTTCGCCCTCAAGCCCGGCCCCCTGACTCTTCCTGCCGCGGTCTTCGCCCTCATGCTCGGCCCCCTGACTCTTCCTGCCGCGGTCTTCGCCCTCATGCTCGGCCCCCTGACTCTTCCTGCCACGGTCTTCGCCCTCAAGCCCGGCCCCCTGACTCTTCCTGCCGCGGTCTTCGCCCTCGAGCCCGGCCCCCTGACTCTTCCTGCCGCGGTCTTCGCCCTCATGCTCGGCCCCCTGACTCTTCCTGCCACGGTCTTCGCCCTCAAGCCCGGCCCCCTGACTCTTCCTGCCGCGGTCTTCGCCCTCGAGCCCGGCCCCCTGACTCTCCCTGCCGCGGTCTTCGCCCTCGAGCCCGGCCCCCTGACTCTCCCTGCCGCGGTCTTCGCCCTCGAGCCCGGCCCCCTGACTCTTCCTGCCGCGATCTTCGCCCTCGAGCCCGGCCCCCTGACTCTTCCTGCCGCGGTCTTCGCCCTCATGCTCGGCCCCCTGACTCTTCCTGCCGCGGTCTTCGCCCTCGAGCCAGGCCCCCTGACTCTTCCTGCCGCGGTCTTCGCCCTCGAGCCCGGCCCCCTGACTCTTCCTGCCGCGGTCTTCGCCCTCGAGCCCGGCCCCCTGACTCTTCCTGCCGCGGTCTTCGCCCTCATGCTCGGCCCCCTGACTCTTCCTGCCACGGTCTTCGCCCTCAAGCCCGGCCCCCTGACTCTTCCTGCCGCGGTCTTCGCCCTCGAGCCAGGCCCCCTGACTCTTCCTGCCGCGGTCCTCGCCCTCGAGCCCGGCCCCCTGACTCTCCCTGCCGCGGTCTTCGCCCTCGAGCCCGGCCCCCTGACTCTTCCTGCCGCGGTCTTCGCCCTCGAGCCCGGCCCCCTGACTCTTCCTGCCGCGGTCTTCGCCCTCGAGCCCGGCCCCCTGACTCTTCCTGCCACGGTCTTCGCCCTCGAGCCCGGCCCCCTGACTCTTCCTGCCGCGGTCTTCGCCCTCGAGCCCGGCCCCCTGACTCTTCCTGCCGCGGTCTTCGCCCTCGAGCCCGGCCCCCTGACTCTTCCTGCCGCGGTCTTCGCCCTCGAGCCCGGCCCCCTGACTCTTCCTGCCACGGTCTTCGCCCTCATGCCCGGTCCCCTGACTCTTCCTGCCGCGGTCTTCGCCCTCATGCTCGGCCCCCTGACTCTTCCTGCCACGGTCTTCGCCCTCATGCCCGGTCCCCTGACTCTTCCTGCCGCGGTCTTCGCCCTCATGCTTGGCCCCCTGACTCTTCCTGCCACGGTCTTCGCCCTCATGCCCGGCCCCCTGACTCTTCCTGCCGCGGTCTTCGCCCTCAAGCCCGGCCCCCTGACTCTTCCTGCCGCTGCCTTCGCCCTCATGCCCGGCCCCCTGAGTTCGCCCGCTGTGGTCTTCGCCCCTCCATGGACTCTACCTGGCCCCCGCGCATTTTTTTTACTATGTTCATTTTTTTTTTTTTTACTCTATGTTCAATCTGAATTTACTTTAAAATAAAAACATCTATATTGATTCTGACTTTTTCTACATCCAACTCACAGGTTTATCGTTGCTTTGAGAAAAAAGATGATTCATTTCCCCTGGTAGAAGATATGGTAATTTGTTCTGGGAATGTCATTTTCGTCTTAACCGCAACCACACCCATACTCTTTTACTTCTCTTTTCTTATAACTTCCCCCAATCTTCTGACATCGTTGTTGTCGTCTGTTTCACACTGTTTCACATTTAGAAGACGGGACAGAGTGTCTGTTGTCAGATTAGAAGCAGAATACAAATAATATAATAGTCTCTCGGGAGCTGTACAGAGTGTGTGCGTCTCACACACCAATCATCATGCTTTAGTTATTCAGCGGGAGACAGAAACAGCACCCAGATTTGGCACAAAAAAGGGGGAATACACGTTTCGAAATTATGCCACATCAAGGTGGAATGCTCTTCCCACAACTGTAAAGGAAAGTACAACAACTATACTTACCTTCAAAGCCTCTCTTAAAGAGCACCTTCGGAGGAGAGCATTGCAAAACTTGCCCCGGTAAAGGTACAAACCGGTCGTACAATGGACAGTTCCCCCCCCCCCATCTATGTATATACTCGCATTTTAGACTATGGTACTAACTGTATATCTGTAGACTTGGTATGTCTTAAATGTCCGGTTAGGATGTATTAGAACGAAATCTAAAATGAAAATTGTAAATAAGCCATCTGTATGTCAAATATGTCTTATATGTCTTATATGTCTTATATGATATGAAATGGGGGACCCTGATGTAAACAAAGTCTTTCTCTGGTCTGCATCCCCTTAACAATTGTATTTTTTGAGCTGTACTGTACTGTACCCAATATACAAGCTGTTAATACACTTTTCAATCAATCAATCAATCAATCAATCAATCAATCAATCAATCAAACCTCTGATGGCGCAGCAGCAGCAGCACAGCCAGGAGGATCAAGGGTAGTCCAAGTGAAATGGAGACGATCACTAGATTGTTGAGTGTGGACTGTTCCACGGCTGCATGCACACCTACAGATGACACACATTAAACGTGTGTGTGGATGGAGGGGGATGGTTTAAAGAAGTGAAAAGCCCCACTCACTGACAGCATGGCTCCATTCACTCCATTGAGAGAAGTCCACACAGTAGTTGGCCTTCCTTGTCCTCATCGTCACTCTGTAGGTGGAGGAGGGATCTACATGGGGCTCTCGATAGGACAGCTGGTCACTGAACTGTTTGGGTGTTTCCTGTTTAAAAGAAGATAAAGGATCAAGAAAATAATGCACTTAAAGCTAAAAATATTAACACTTACTAAGATGCCCTGGTCTATAATGCATTATAAACATATTTGTTGTTATAGCACTGTTGTTATTGTTGAAAGGACTTTTAAATTATGCTTTATAACAATAATCTACAAATGATGTTCAGGTGTATATCAGTATGTAGTGTCTCTACTTTAAAGAGTCCTTTTCTGCTGATGTTCAGGTGTATATCAGTATGTAGTGTCTCTACTTTAAAGAGTCCTTTTCTGCTGATGTTCAGGTGTATATCAGTATGTAGTGTCTCTACTTTAAAGAGTCCTTTTCTGCTGATGTTCAGGTGTATATCAGTATGTAGTGTCTCTACTTTAAAGAGTCCTCTCCTGCTGATGTTCAGGGGTATATCAGTATGTAGTGTCTCTACTTTAAAGAGTCCTCTCCTGCTGATGTTCAGGTGTATATCAGTATGTAGTGTATCTACTTTAAAGAGTCCTCTCCTGCTGATGTTCAGGTGTATATCAGTATGTAGTGTCTCTACTTTAAAGAGTCCTCTCCTGCTGATGTTCAGGTGTATATCAGTATGTAGTGTCTCTACTTTAAAGAGTCCTCTCCTGCTGATGTTCAGGTGTATCAGTATGTAGTGTCTCTACTTTAAAGAGTCCTCTCCTGCTGATGTTCAGGTGTATATCAGTATGTAGCGTCTCTACTTTAAAGAGTCCTCTCCTGCTGATGTTCAGGTGTATATAAATGTATTTGCCCACAGGCATGGAAAATAGCAAAAATTATTCCACTTGCAAATAATCCAGCTGGACCATTTTCTGGTACAAATAGCCGTCCAATAAGTTTATTACCAGCATTAGCAAAGATAATGGAGAGAATAATTTTCAATCAAATACAAAAATACTTTGAAGGTAACAAACTTAATACTGTGTATCAACATGCTTATAGACCTGGCCATTCCACATGCACCGCTTTAACACAAATGACAGATGACTGGAAGGGGGAACTAGATAATAGGAAGTTAGTGGGTGCAGTGCTACTCGATTTTAGTTCTGCTTTTGATGTCATTGACCATTCTTTGTTGTTACACAAGCTGGAACAATATGGTTTTCATTTTGAAACGCTGAAGTGGTTAGAAAGTTACCTGACAAATCGAAGTCAAACTGTTTTTTTTAATGGAAGTCTCTCAAAGATGAAAACAGTCACTTGTGGAGTACCTCAGGGTAGTTGTTTGGGACCACTTTTATTTTCTATTTTCACAAATGACCTACCATTAGTGTTAGAAAAAGCTAAAATTGTAATGTATGCAGATGACTCATCAATATATTATGCAGCATCAACTACAAGAGAGTTGACAAATGTTATGAATAAAGATCTACTACTGATATCAGAGTGGGTCATAAATAATAAGTTGGTACTTAATGCCGGAAAAACAAAATCGTTATTAATAGGATCAAATCATCAGTTAAAAGGTGAACCAAAATTGCAACTACATTTAAACCATATTGAAATTGAACAGATCAAGGAGACAACATTGCTAGGTATAACCCTGGATCATAAATTATCTTGGTCTAAACAAATTGATAATGTTGTATGTAAAATGGGAAGGGGTGTGTCACTTGTAAAAATAATTGTAAAATATTTGCCTATGGATGTCAGTAGACAAGTTTTGGATGCTTTGGTTCTGTCGCAGCTTGATTATTGTTTGGTTATATGGTCTAGTGCTGCTGAAAAAGATTTAAACAAACTACAAGTAGCACAAAATAAGGCAGCACGATGTGCACTGCAGTGCTCCTACAGAACCAGAGCCACTGGGATGCTGGAGAACTGAAATAGTTAACTGTCAGACAGAGGTCAACTTATATTTTATTACATTTTGTCAGAAATATTACAGCGACTCACTCACCAGATATATTATCACAAAGGTTTATAGCGCAATATGCACAACATAACTATCAAACACGACATACAATAGAAGGAAGGTTTGTATTACCCAAAGCTAAATCAAACATGGGACAGAAAACAGTCCAGAGCCGTGATCAGCTGGAACTCTGCACCGGTTCACATCATTCAGGAAAATTCTCAAGTACATTTCAAAAGGTTGCTAAAAAATTATTTACGTATTACAAAGTAAATTTGAACTGTGCCTGTGGCTATGTGTGCATATGTTATTATGTACACTTATTTGTATTTGCTTTTGTTTGGCCTTAGGGTGGCGATAATTGGATGACCATTTTAGTTTCACTTCATTTCCCTGTAAATTACATGAAATTATGAGCTGTTTTGTTTTAATGTTGTTGTATGTATGTTTTGAGTGTGTGAGGACCCCAGGAAGAATAGCCAATGCTCATGCTAGTGCTAATGGGGATCCTAATAAAGACATAAAGACAAGACATATATCAGTATGTAGTGTCTCTACTTTAAAGAGTCCTCTCCTGCTGATGTTCAGGTGTATATCAGTATGTAGTGTCTCTACTTTAAAGAGTCCTCTCCTGCTGATGTTCAGGTGTATATCAGTATGTAGTGTCTCTACTTTAAAGAGTCCTCTCCTGCTGATGTTCAGGTGTATATCAGTATGTAGTGTCTCTACTTAAAGAGTCCTCTCCTGCTGATGTTCAGGTGTATATCAGTATGTAGTGTCTCTACTTTAAAGAGTCCTCTCCTGCTGATGTTCAGGTGTATATCAGTATGTAGTGTCTCTACTTTAAAGAGTCCTCTCCTGCTGATGTTCAGGTGTATATCAGTATGTAGTGTCTCTACTTTAAAGAGTCCTCTCCTGCTGATGTTCAGGTGTATATCAGTATGTAGTGTCTCTACTTTAAAGAGTCCTCTCCTGCTGATGTTCAGGTGTATATCAGTATGTAGTGTCTCTACTTTAAAGAGTCCTCTCCTGCTGATGTTCAGGTGTATATCAGTATGTAGTGTCTCTACTTTAAAGAGTCCTCTCCTGCTGATGTTCAGGTGTATATCAGTATGTAGTGTCTCTACTTTAAAGAGTCCTCTCCTGCTGATGTTCAGGTGTATATCAGTATGTAGTGTCTCTACTTTAAAGAGTCCTCTCCTGCTGATGTTCAGGTGTATATCAGTATGTAGTGTCTCTACTTTAAAGAGTCCTCTCCTGCTGATGTTCAGGTGTATATCAGTATGTAGTGTCTCTACTTTAAAGAGTCCTCTCCTGCTGATGTTCAGGTGTATATCAGTATGTAGTGTCTCTACTTTAAAGAGTCCTCTCCTGCTGATGTTCAGGTGTATATCAGTATGTAGTGTCTCTACTTTAAAGAGTCCTCTCCTGCTGATGTTCAGGTGTATATCAGTATGTAGTGTCTCTACTTTAAAGAGTCCTCTCCTGCTGATGTTCAGGTGTATATCAGTATGTAGTGTCTCTACTTTAAAGAGTCCTCTCCTGCTGATGTTCAGGTGTATATCAGTATGTACTGTCTCCAGGCTTTAATGTTCAAAAAGCTCTTTATTTCTCTCACACTGTCTGTGCTGCAGCACCCCTTTTCACCCTCTGTCTGAAACCAGAGCCCAGTCTGCTCTGATTGGTTAGCTGGCCGGCTCTGTTGTGATTGGTCAACCACTTAGAGATGAACCACCCCTTAACCTGTCACGTACAAGTGTTGAGCACTAACCAATAGAAGCGTGAGTGTTACATAGTGATGTCACAAAGTGTCTGATTCCTTCCCTAATCCTGTTGACAGACAGATGGAAATAACAAGCAAAACATAACCTAATGGTAGAATTCATACAAAATGTAAGAAGACTAAAGATTAAAGAACAATAACGTATAAATCAGAATTAAGGCCCTTGTTCGGCCATTTCCAAACTAATGATCTATCACATAAACTAAGACAGGTGTTCAGTGCGCTCTCTCACCCAATCAGATCACTCAAAACCTACTGATCTGATACCTGAATATCCTCCGTCACATAATCAAGCACCTGTTGCCTCAGTATGTGAGAGAAAGAGTTGACACGGCAGGTGCTGCTTTCTCAGGGACTTTAGTTTTAGTTTAGTCAATTTATTGAACATGTCAGAAACAAAAAAATATAACAATAATATATATATATTAGTGCTGTCAAAATTATCGCGTTAACGGCAGTAATTAATTTTTTGAATGAATTGCGTTAAAATATTTAACGCATTTAACGCATGTGCAGAATGGCCCGCCCCATACGTGCCCCCAGTGGCAGCGCCAGGGTATGGCTGGGGTAGGCTACACCCATACCAAGAAATGGCTTAGCCCCACCGTGAGACATGATGTTAAAGTAAGCAAAATAAAGTCTGCCAACTCGCGCGGAGTAAATCACACAGACAGCAGTTAGTAAGATTGATTTCAGTAGCCACGGTTTGGAAAACTTTTGTCACGTAGTGATCATCTTCTCAATAGAACATCTTTGATAACGGCGTGGTGTTGTTGCAGGAAGTCCCGACGGAGAATACTCTTGCTGTAGTACAGGGCAGAGCCATATAATAGTAATAATATGGCTCTGGTACAGGGGTGCACATAACTGGTACGCAGGTTATGAGCGTAATCTGAAATGCGTCCCGTCACTTGTGTCACAAAGCGCATTTGCGTACCGACGTACTTGTGAAGCTTTTCCAGGAGGCGGTTAGATCACCGGACGACAGAGTCGGTCTCCGTGTGCACAGACAGGCTGCTGTTAACGTCGGTCTGTACAACGGAACTGTGCCAAAACTACGCCAACCGGCTGCGGAGGGAGACCCCCCCCATCACTGGAGAACTGCGCTAAAACAGCTGATCACAACGTTCACACTCTGTGGTCACGAAGTACTCCACTAGCCCCCCCCCCCTCTGTCGACTTTCCTGAAGTACTCCCCCGTTGATAGAAATCAACACGTAATGAATTCAGACCCCACGGTTTGATGATTGATAGGTGTGTGGGTTGTCTTTCATTTTGACACGCAGAACATTTTTATAATAAACATAGATACTGTATGTTAAATGGATATATCCGCCTTCTTTCATTTATCTCTCCATTCCCAACAATATACATAAAGAAATGGCATATTTTGGACATAGTTCGAATGGTGATTAATCTGATTAAACATTGTACTCGTTTGACAGCCCTAATATATATATATTCTCTTTTTTTCTTTTTTTTCACTCAGATTAATAATTATAACAAAGTACCACAAAAAAATAAAAATAACAAACAAACAAAAAAAAAAAAAATTCAGATAGTCTCTGTTCATGTTCAACAGGGGCAAGAAGAAGCTGGTCCTCCCCCCTCTAACATATATTTCTCTTATAAAACATTAGGTCATCGTCATCGGCGACATGTTTGTCTTGTTAATCTTTTTTTTTTTACAAAACAATCAGAAAGAAATTACTTTTTACAATTACAAGAAATAACAACAAATGGGATTTTACAGGTCCTGTTCGTAACCATTAATGATTTGACTCCTAAATAATACTTTCATTTTAGATAGACTTTAGTGAGATAGCTGGGGAAAGGCTTTATTGGATATCATTCGCCCTTTTGTTAAAACAGGTTGTGGGTAGAATGCATTCTGGTGTAGCTTAATGGAGTAAATGTTTATTTTGATAATCAACCAGTGATACAAGCATTATTATGTATAAGAAGTACAATGTATTATTATTATTATCATTATAAGGCATCATAGGAAGCGTAACCTACACTATCGAATAACTGACATCCATATCCACACATGCATTCTGTACCTGGTCACCCATGTCCAGCTGGTATTCAAAGCAGTAGGGGTCGGTGTCTGCTCGACTGTGGGCCGCACCCCACGTCACCAAGAGACCTCCATCTTTGATCGATGCAGAGATGTTTTGGGGTGGAGACAGGACCTCTGCGGCACACACAGCGACAACATTAGTAAAATGATTATTAAAGATGCAGGCGGAACTGCGGATGCCAACAATAGCTTTCCCCTCTCTTTTTATACGGTAAACATTTTCGTAAGTCACCAAAATTCCTGTCGCTCCATTATCAAGCTTATTTCATCGTGATATTGCCCTA
Source organism: Pseudochaenichthys georgianus (assembly GCF_902827115.2). Classification (NCBI taxonomy): domain Eukaryota; kingdom Metazoa; phylum Chordata; class Actinopteri; order Perciformes; family Channichthyidae; genus Pseudochaenichthys; species Pseudochaenichthys georgianus. The sequence continues at coordinate 45,560,731 of NC_047511.1, read as the reverse complement.
TTGGTTACCGTTTGACCCCTAGAAGCGAGATGAACCCCCTACTCAAGAGCTCAATGAGAGTTTGTATTACCTAGCATGTTGAGGTCGTATTTGGAGACGTAGACGGTCCACTCGTCGCGCAGGGTGAAGTTGAAGTGTAGGATTAAATGTGACATCTTGTGATCATGCAGAGCTAAAGACCTGGATCCGACTTTCTCCTCAGACGACAGGTCAGGAGACTGAACTGATTTGTTCCCGGCACAGATGCTGCATGAAAACAGAAGAGAATGTGAGGATGTAATTATTCATAAATACTCTCTATGCCAGTGTTTCTCAAACTTTTTCATACCAAGGACACTTAACCAATAAATAAACACTCGCGGACCACCTAACTCCACAAATATAAAAAAAACACATCGTTTTTCTAGAACAGATTACAAATCGCCTGAACATGGTACAAACAAGTGGCCACATGTGTGACGAAGGTGTTGCGCTGGGCTTTATCATGCAATCGAAAGTGAAACTTACGCTCGCTCCATTGCGGAGATATTCCCGCGAGCATGCGGAAAACTTAAATATATTTATTTATTTCAAATATGAAATGTTACCAATATACTCACGGACCACTAGGGGGCGCGGACCACACTTTGAGAAGCACTGCTCTATGCCACATGTGTAATGTATCATTTAAAAAAATACCTGATGTTGACAAAGAGCTGAGTATCCTGCTGTACGGTGTTGAATGACCAGGAGCAGTTGAGTATATTTGTGGGGTAAAGGACGCAGGTAAGGTCTATATGTTCCATCTCTACCTTATGCCCCTGCACTGAAGTACTCTGGACATCAATCTGAACAAAGCACCACAAACAACAAGAACAGAATGGAGCAATCAGAAAATACCTCTGCATTAAAGGGGTGGCTTTCCTGTGTGTGACCTCTGGACAATATAAACAAAATGGACTCTCACTTCATCAGAAGACATTGTATCCTCGCAGACATCTGAAATGTCCGCCTCTATCAAAGGAGTAAACACGTTTGGAGTTTTAGGACGGGGGGGAAACCAAAGGCAACGGATGGTCGAGTTCTAACTTTAAAGACCCTCACACACAAGTGGTCCAATGTAAGCATCAAGGCATTTCCATTCAGATTATACAGAAGGCATATTTTATTCAAAGTGCACCGTGCTTGATGTGCGTGCGTGTTACCTACCAATTTGTAAGGCAAACAAAACCAGCAAACCGGACCAAAGTATTGGATGTGCTGGAAACATCTTCATAGCAAACCTAAGGGTTTCAGACGAACACACACACACACACACACACACACACACACACACACACACACACACACACACACACACACACACACCTCTTATTGTACACATTTCCTGTCTGTTTATACTTCCCCTTTGTAGGTGCTTAAAGTTAGTGGCAGTGAGACATGTGCATGCCGTGTATCAGATTGACAGGAACAGCTTTCCTCATATGAATCTTACTTTTCGTCCGGGTTCAATTCGATTTCTACAAAAGCTTTTACATTTTCCACACGAAATAAAAAGTTATCAATGCTTTGGTCAACTTTTCTTAAACTCTTTCTTAAACTTTTCTATAAAGGGAAACCCATGCTAGGTGTCAGCCTTCTTGAACACAATGTTAAAGAATCCATCTGCGGCACAATGTGGAGAATAGAAGTGAGAGGAAACCGTTACCTCCCGCCGAGCCTCCACGCTGACGGCGCTCTCCACGACTGAAGACACTGAACCGCTTCTGCTTTTACTCAAGTACAAGATCTGAGTACTTCTACTTGTACTCAACTACAAGATCTGAGTACTTCTACTGTTACTCAAGTACAATATCTGAGTACCTCTACTTTTACTCAAGATCTGAGTACTTCTACTTTACTCAAGTACATGATCTGAGTACTTCTACTTTTACTCAAGTATTGTATCTGAGTACTTCTACTTTTACTCAAGTACATGATCTGAGTACTTCTACTTTTACTACAGTGCCAGATCTGAGTACTTCTACTTTTACTCAAGTACATGATCTGAGTACTTCTACTTTTACTCAAGTACAAGATCTGAGTACTTCTTCTTTTACTCAAGTAAGACCTGAGTACTTCTACTTTTACTACAGTGCCAGATCTGAGTACTTCTACTTTTACTCAAGTACAACATCTGAGTACTTCTACTTTTACTCAAGTACATGATCTAAGTACTTCTACTTATACTCAAGTACATGATTTGAGTACTTCTACTTTTACTCAAGAACAAGATCTGAGTACTTCTACTTTACTCAAGAACAAGATCTGAGTACTTCTACTTTTACTCAAGAACAAGATCTGAGTACTTCTACTTTACTCAAGAACAAGATCTGAGTACTTCTACTTTACTCAAGTACAAGATCTGAGTACTTCTACTTTTACTCAAGTACAAGATCTGAGTACTTCTACTTTACTCAAGTACATGATCAGAGTACTTCTACTTTAATCAAGTACAAGATCAGAGTACTTCTACTTTACTCAAGTACCAGATCTGAGTACTTCTACTTTTACTCAAGTACCAAATCTGAGTACTTCTACCTTTACTCAAGTACAAGATCTGAGTACTTCTACTTTTACTCAAGTCCAAGATCTGAGTACTTCTACTTTTACTCAAGTACCAGACCTGAGTACTTCTACTTTTACTCAAGTACCAGATCTGAGTACTACTACTTTAACTCAAGAACAAGATCTGAGTACTTCTACTTTTACTCAAGTACCAGACCTGAGTACTTCTACTTTTACTCAAGTACCAGATCTGAGTACTTCTACTTTTAATCAAGTACAAGATCTGAGTACTTCTACTTTTACTCAAGAACAAGATCTGAGTACTTCTACTTTACTCAAGAACAAGATCTGAGTACTTCTACTTTACTCAAGAACAAGATCTGAGTACTTCTACTTTACTCAAGAACAAGATCTGAGTACTTCTACTTTACTCAAGAACAAGATCTGAGTACTTCTACTTTACTCAAGAACAAGATCTGAGTACTTCTACTTTTACTCAAGTACCAGATCTGAGTACTTCTACTTTTACTCAAGTACAAGATCTGAGTACTTCTACTTTTACTCAAGAACAAGATCTGAGTACTTCTACTTTACTCAAGTACAAGATCTGAGTACTTCTCCTTTTACTCAAGAACAAGATCTGAGTACTTCTACTTTACTCAAGTCCAAGATCTGAGTACTTCTACTTTACTCAAGTACAGGTTCTGAGTACTTCTCCGCTCAGTGAACGCCTTGATGACCTTTCTTTGCGTTGATCTTATCGTGACTCTGTGGCTCCATCTGGTGGCGGATCAACAAACAGCAGGACAACAGCTCGGAGGTAAATACTATTCATTTATTTCAGGACCATTAAAACCATTGAACATCACAAGTCATGAGGATAAAACCCTGCTGGTCTCAGGTCAGCTGAGCGGGGCGAAGCAGACAGGAAGGCTATCATCACTCCTTCACCCGGAGCGTCACAAACACACAGCTTCCTAGCTAAACAATGGTGCCTTTGTTTTTGCACTACAGGTGAATAGGGGTAAAACATTAACAGATATCACCACAAAACTTCCTGGGTTGATTATTTACGTTAAGACAATTCTTTTTTGTATTACAATGTTATGTCTGACCATGCAAATTAAGCGCTTTGATATTAAATAAGTGCTTATTCGCATTTGCATAAATGCAAGAATAAATTGACAAGTGAGCGTCATAGGGGTCGTGTGTGTGTGTGTGTGTGTGTGTGTGTGTGTGTGTGTGTGTGTGTGTGTGTGTGTGTGTGTGTGTGTGTGTGTGTGTGTGTGTGTGTGTGTGTGTGTGTGTGTGTGTGTGTGTGTGTGTGTGCGTGTGTGTGTGTGTTTTCGGAAACCACGTGATGGCCTGCTGATGACGACATTTCCCGCTTGACTGAATACACAACAAACAATGAAGAAAGAGTTTTATCTGGGCTGCTTCGCTGCCAGCTGCTCCCCCCCGGGACCCGAAAGTGGCGTATCGCCTGAATTTCAACATCAACGAAAGTGCTCGATATATGCTGTATTGATCCAATAACACAAACTAACTGTATCACTATAACATGATGATGATGGCGATAAAGAATACATCTAACGTTCCGCTGTTCATTATAATACAAAACCAGAGCATTAAACAAACCATCATGCTCTTACTTTGAAATCATGCGGAAATGTCGTCATCAGCGGGCCATCACGTGGTTTCCGAAAATCACCGAGTGACACGAGTAGATTTTAGCCGAGAGCGGCGGAAAATATGTCTCAAAATTCCGTGTGTGAAAAAAGACGATCCACGAGCAGAGATTTGAGATCCGCAAGCGCATAATGGGTCGTCAAATACAAAATGGATTCACAAATGCCTGATCGAAAGTTGTAAATGTTAAAGAGATATTCACAGATCTTTTTTTTATTTGTGAAAATATTTAGCGTATTTGCAGATCCGTTTTACAAATCTTTCAAATGCATTTGTGGTGTTTTACAACTTTTACATTTATGTGCACACACATAATTATGAGACATATCTATGCCCATATAATTCCCTCCTAATTCTACGCTCCAAAAGGGGAGGGGCCTGAGAGGACAGCTAAAGGGGAGGGGCCTGAGAGGACAGCTAAATGCACAGCAGTCCATTTCCACCAGGCCCAACAACAAGAGCAAGGCTGCTACCAGAGCATCTTATCGTGTCACGTTCTTGCGGAACACATGAAGTCTTTCAAAGACGGCGAAGTTGTGAAAGAAGCATTCCTGGAGGCTGCCGACGCGCTTTAGGGGACAGTAAAAATAACAGAAGCATTTCAACAGGTTTTTGATATAATAAAAACTCAAGTTAGATACCGTTATTAATCAGCTAAAATGCAACAAAAAAAGGGTTTGATTCTATTAATGTTGTCTCTTATCGCACGTTGGCAGCAGATTCCTGAGTAGCCTCAGATCTGAGTTGTCTTGTTAGTAAGCCTCATTTATACTTTTGTAGCAACACTATTTTTATATAATGGCAAAGAAAGGATTCAGAGTCTTTTCTTTTTTTCCCTGTGTCATATGTGGCAGCACTGTTCAATGTTTCTTGAAAACATTACCCACTGTAGTGACGTGTGCATAAACTCCAACTCTGTATCAACAACACTGCTGTGTAACTTCAGTTAAATACTTGTATGTGTGTAGATTAGAAAGAGGTAAGATAAAGGATCTGCAGTATTTTATGAGGTATTAATCGTACAAAGGTCAGTTTTATACAAGTAGAAGTGTGTATACCTGGTAGGCTGTCAGTAATGGCCTCTCTATTTGGACTGGTAGATCTCTGCAGACTGGCAACTTTAAAAGTAGCTCTCGGTTCAAAAAAGGTTGGGCACCCCTGCTCTAGACAATTACCAACATGACTAATCAGAACTCACTTCCTTGACTCCTTGAGGCTCAGAGAAAAGAGTTAGACATGACGCGTTGAATAAACAGCTTAGCTAGGAACTCGTTAACACTTTGCAAATATACACAAGAGGAGAGGCTGTGCTGACTATTGACAGTGCATCACTATTATGACCTTTGTAGAGAATAGCTTGGCACTGCAGCAGCAGGTAGAAGAGGGGGGGGGGGGGTCTTTGTACCCATTGTTCTGATCTTTCATTAACGTTAGAGCCTGATGCACGAAAACTGGAAGCGTGGGAACAACCAGGACTTCATTTATCTCAAAATGTTGTGTTATTTACCAATTGGGGCCATTTAAAAAAAAAAAAGTATGTTGAATATCAAGGATAGCAACATCGACGTCCGTCCACTAATATTTAGTTTAAGGCTCCGATTTGCATGATAAGCGACTGTTGGTCTGTATGGTGAATATAAAGCTACAGCTGGTTAGCTTAGCTTAGCTTAGCTTAATGACTCAACAAACAGCTATCTCAAAAACAGCTTTCATTGGAATGATTATTTTGAAATGTAGTATTGAGTATCGAGGGAAATATGTGCATCTCTTGTCAAAGTTACATCGATGAATGTTTGTTTGTACCACTGATGGTTTATCTTTCACTTGTTGGTCTGTACGTTTGATATGAAGCTACAGCTAGCCCCTCGTTAGCTTAGCTTAGCATAACGACTGGAAACACTCAACAATCCCCAATTACAAACAAAAACATGGACGCTCTGAACCATAACCAGTCACGGCGTTAAGTGATATTATATTATTCGGGACTTTTATTTTTAAATTCGGTCGAGTATTAAGATAGAAGTCCTACAGGAAACTTCCAATGTTGTTTTTTTAAACTTGCAAACGTTGGATATTTTCTAACTTTGGTTGTTTTTTAAAATGTTTTTGACAGAAGCAAATGTTTCCCCACTTCTTAAATAAAGGTATTTTCTAGAACTAATAAGACTCTGATGTACATTTACAGATTATGTTAAAGTGTTTTGAAACCCAACCCAGGTATATTATTAGATGTCTGTGTAACAGTTTAGACGTTGACTCTGTATTATCAATACAACAAACCTCTCCTCAAACACACCACCAAGTATCTGATTGCACAAAGGTTCCTACACATGTAAATATAACTTCTAACGTGATTCCCTTTTCTAGATTGTCTGACAAGAAAAGTGACAGCAGGAATAATAATAATACTAATAATAATAAGCCCACAGACGGTAACATACATATCCAATATACAATTTAGCCTTCCACTGACCTATACATTACAGATTTGTCAGAAAACATGTTTTTTTAAACTGCATTTTTATCTTTAAAACTATACAAACTTCTCGTCGTAAAAGGTGCATTTAGGGGGATTACATTCAAGACTGATAATGTCTGCTAAAAGACTGAAGAAATCCACTTTAAAAGGCGCCCTAATCTGCCCAGATTTAGACTGCTTGCCTGCTCTGTGGTGATTGGTTACCCACTTAGAGATGTCCCGCCCCTTGTGTTGGAGTGCTAGCCAATGGGAGCCTGAGTCTTGCATGGTGATGTCATTCTGTTCTGGAACTAAACCAAGGAGTCCAATGGAGGAACCAGAGCCTATATACAAACCCAGATAAGCACAATAGGGCCTCTTTAAACTGATTTCTTTGCTGCCGTCTCACAAATTCAAAAATTAACTACAGGCTGGAATTGTGATGAAATAAATCACCAATAAACTAGAACAGCACTGGTCTTCAAAAACCATGACGAGCATGAAGCAGAAACCGTTTCCCCAGACAGCAGTTATTATTATTATTCTTTGAGTCTATATATTACTTTTCTGTTTTACTGTAACTTGGTATGTACATTGTGCAAGTGTGTGTGTGTGTGGGTGGAGAGGAGGACGATGATGAGCATGACTCTCTCAGTATTTAGATAGTAACTTTAGTGTAGGTTAACTTAACTTATCTCAGTGGGTCTCAAACGGTTTGGTCACCATTTATGTAAACAAGTATTTGGGAGGAATAGACTACCTTTATATGATCATATAGTTATTAAGAGAATAAATGAAAAACGGGTATGAAATACTATAGGACAGTAACACAAGAATACAGTTTAAAAGGGGAGTGATTAGTAAAATATCCATAAAGAAAAAGTAAATCTGTGTACAGTTCTGTTTCATATGGATGCTGAGAGATGGAGGCTATCCATAGATCTCTTCATGTTGCTCTCAAAGTGCACCAGATTGATGCATTTAACTTCAATATTTAAAAAATAATCTTCCCGGGGGAGCTTGCCCCCAGACCCCCCTCGAGGAGGTTAGGTCCACCCCCACCTAAAACATGTTCACATGGATAGGATACTAAATACATTTGCAAACTTTGTATATGGTGGCCTATGTCCATATGTTTCTGTTTTGGTGGTCGTGCCACAACCATGCGCAGGTCCTAGGTGCGCTATAACATAGCACTACACCCTGCAATGTGTGTGAAAGACAACAGACTTTACAGCATGCTTTTTTAAATTGAAGTCGCGTTGGTGTTTGTGTGTTGGTTGTTGACGGCAGTGTGTGCCCCCCCTTGGTAAATGATTGCCCCCACCCATTTGATTTGTTCTAGAGCCGACCCTGAGTAGGAGTCAGTCTCTGTTTAACTATCAGTGAATCATTCATGCACAAACAGGGTCAAATATCACAAGCATGACTGTGCAGAACATTTGTAATACTTGGAAACCAACGAGCTGCTATAAAAGGCTGAGCAGCTGAGGCTCAGTCGTAGGTTGCTTTCCCGTTAGCTTCGTTAGCATCGTTAGCATCATGTGTCTCCGAGGTCTCCTGCTGGTATCCGGGCTGTTTCTGGGCAGCTGGGCTCTGACTCCTGAAGAATGCCAGCCCTTGATGACGCCTCTCTCTCTGGCTGACCCCTCCATGGTAAGACCCCCCTCTGGTTCCTTTATTCACCGTTAGTCACTGTACGAAGAAGTACTCAGAACCTCATGGGCGCGGGAAGGGGGGTGCTGAGGGCGCTGCAATTAAGAGAATAAATGAAAAACAGTTATGAAATACTGTATGGCAGTAAAACAAGAATACAGTTTGAAAGGGGAGTGATTTGTAAAATATCCATAAAGAAAAAGAACATCTGTTTCCAGTTGTGTTTCATCTGGGTGTTGAGAGATGTATCCATAGATCTCTTAATGTTGCTCTCAAAGTGCACCAGATTGATGCTTTTAACTTCAATATTTAAAAACAAATCTTCCCGGGGGAGCATCCCCCCGGACCCCCCTAGGGGAGGTGAGGTCCGCTCCCCACTCGTAAAAAAATAGCACTTTACCCCTGTGCCGTGAGCCTTCATTGTAACAGTCGCGGGTGTACTGTGTGTTTGCGTGTGGGGAGTGCTTTTGTGCGTGCTGTGCCCGTAATCGTGTTCACTGGAGTCCAGCACCTCAGCACCCCCACTCAAAATACCTTCCCGTGCCTCTGCAGAACCTTAACTTAACTACAAATGATATGGTCTTAAAATACTCCACTAAAAGTAAAAGTGCAAAAGTATTATCAAAATATACTTCACGTACATTATTTCAGAATAATATAAAGTGCAGAATAACTTCACTTATATATATCTCAACAGTAATATTATTGAGGTTATTTTATTATCCGGCTTTTATACCGCTATTTTAGTTGTAGGCCTATAGTTTTCTCAATGCGGACCAACTTTATATACTTTAAATACTGTATAGCCAGGGTTGGGTTGTAACGGAATGTAACGGCGTTACGTAATCAGAATACAAAAATCAAGTAACTGTATTCAGCTCGCGATACATTTGAAAAACGAGTAATCTGATTACAGTTACTTTCGTAAACCTGAAGTGAATACATTTTGGATTACTTATTGGAATTATTGATGGAAAGATTTCCTCTCAACATTTAATATTCAAGTAGTTACAGCCGAATCATCACAGCCCACAAAACCTATTACCGCCGCAGATGGGCCAAAAAAGCGGTTGAAAAAAAATCGCGGGTCCGCTCGCTCAGTGAAACAATAACAACGAAACATGGAGGAACAAAAGTCTGCGTTTAGATCGCGTGTGTGTATAGGTGTGTGTGGTTAAAACACATCAGCCTGCGGTCGCTCTTTAGCCTTACTAATGATTATTTCTGAAGGTACACACAGTGAAGGCGGTGCGTGAAAGGCGGTGCGCGGCGGGCTCGTCTTCTCAGAGGCTGAGTTAACCCTCCCGCTGCCTCCTGGCGCTGCAGAGAGGTCATGAAGTGAAGGAGGTGTTCCTTCTATAAAACAGCTGCGGGCAGCAGATACTGAGAGAGTCACGGACATGAATTCATAGATCAAGGCAGACTGGTGCACACTCTCCTGTGTTGCCGATCCGGTGCTTAAACTATAGCTCTACACCCCTGGCCGAAATGTCCTTAAAATGAAGTCCGAGTTCGACATTTTAATTAATGTCCTGCCAACACTGGCAGGACAGAAGGCGACACGCCCGTTCTAAGCCGTGTCCTCACTCCTCACATCCCAAGCTGCATCCCAACAAGTGTATTATGTTGTTACATCGTTTCAGATGTTATGTTTCAGTTGTGCTCTTGATAAGCCATTAAAACAGTAAAACACGTTCAGTTTCCTTTTGATTTTTGTGTCTCCTGTTCACCAACACATACCATCTGTGATGGAAAAAGAAAGTAATCCAAAAGTAATCTAAAAGTAATCTGATTACGTTATTTTTTAAAGACGCGTAACTGTAACTGTATTCGGATTACTTTCAGAGCCATGTAATCAGTAATCAGTAACTGTGTATTTTCAGATTCGAGCGATCTCGAGCCGGTTTCTCAAACGTACCTATCCCACCTTTACGTACAAAATGTACTTGCAGTGGAGTGTTACTTGCCACCTGTTACACTACAGCTGAACCGGTTGAACACGACACTTCAGTGGATTCTAGGGACAATTATTATTTGTATTTCAAGTTTTCGGAAATGTTTTTAAAAATGTTCAATGTGAAAAACTGTGAATAAAACTAAAACGGAGCTCAGATTTTATTTCTGCTTTCTAAACGGTAGTATGTGCTGAAGTGTTTCATTGTGTTAGGCTACTGCCTGAATGTGCTGAATGCAGGTTGATGAAATATTCAAAGTGATCAGGTAAAATAAATGTTATATTGTGACACTTTTACAGATAACTAGTAACAGGTTATTAACTAAAGTTACCCTCCCAACCCTGGTAATAATTTAAACACTTATGCACAATACAAAATAAATGTTTCTCACAACACAAGGAGCATCTACTGCAGAGGACCAGGGCCTGGTGGGATCTCTATTATCTATTTTTCAGAATGCCAACTTTTTCGATACATTTTGAGTTTGAACCATACAAAGAAATTGTGGCCCTGTGTGTGGTGTGTGTGTGTGTGTGTTGTGTGTGTGTGTGTGTGGTGTGTGTGTGTGTGTGTGTGTGTGTGTGTGGGGTGCGTGCGTGTGTGTGTGGTGTGTGTGTGTGTGTGTGGGTGGGTGTGTGTGTGTGCGTGTGTGTGTGCGTGTGTGTGGCCGACATTACTGTACTTGTGGGGACCTAAATCTGTTTACACAGTCACGTTGTGGGGACTCACCTCCCTTATGGGGACAAATTGGAGGTCCCCATAAGGGGGGTCATTAATTTAGGGTGAAGACTTGGTTAGGATTAAGGTTAGGATAAGTCTCCAGGAAATGCATGTAAGTCAATGTAATGTCCCTGAAGTGATGTGTACATGGTATTTGTGTGTGTGTGTGTGTGTGTGTGTGTGTGTGTGTGTGTGTGTGTGTGGTGTGTGTGTGTTGTGTGTGTGTGTGTGTGTGTGGTGTGTGTGTGTGTGTGGTGTGTGTGTGTGTGTGTGGTGTGTGTGGGTGGTGTGTGTGTGTGTGTGTGTAGATGTACAACAGGTCCCACTTCCTGGTGGGTTACTCAACTAGTGCAGTGTTTGGCGCCATGCTGAAGCAGATGGAGAGCTCCTGGTGCAACATCAGCCCGTCTCCGTCCGACCCCACGGGGGTCGTTTTAGTCCACGACGACAAACTGTGAGCATCTGCAAAATATAATAACAAATACCAGGAAACACCAACATAATTTACTATATTTATTATCATTGTAATTATATAGTATAATAGTTCTCTATCTGTGTTTTGCTTTTATGTATGCACCAAGTCAAATTCCTCGTACGTGTCAACCCACCTGGTGATGACCCTGGTTCTGATTCTGGAGAACCCAGTTCAATAGCTCTGCAGATGATCATTAATCAGTGAATCCTCTCCTGGTTTGAAATACATCTCAGTTCTCGTGCTCTGAACACATCAAGTTTCTTCATATTGACATTCAGACCTTTATACAGTCTATGATTTAGATCAGGGGTGTCAAACTCAATTTCATCGCGGGCCACATCAGCATTATGGTTGCACTCAAAGGGCCGGTTGCAACTATATAAAATATACATAAATATAATATATATAAAATAATGTGTTATATTACATTATTGCCCCTGAACTGGATTATTATCGGATAGGATAATGACTTAGTAATTAACTACGCCTAAAAGCAAATAATTGCAAGTCTCTTCAGTGCGCATGTCACAAAACAAGATGCATTGTGGGACATGTAGTTTATGGGCAACCTGATTCTGTAAAGCGGCATTTAATCGTATAATAGACGTATTACATTCTTTGCAAGCTCTTGCGGGGCCACATGAAATGAAGTCGCGGGCCGGATGTGGCCCCCGGGCCTTGAGTTTGACACCCCTGATTTAGACCCAGCGATACGCTCACCTCCTCCTCTTTCTCCTCAGGAATGGCGTCTGCATGACAACAACTGCCAACATAACTATCGAGAGCGACACAGCCTCAGTGTCAGGTGAGTTTCACAATCTGACACTTCTTTTAGGCGACTACAATACAAGTTAACTCGAGACCATAATACATAAATGTAAAAAGTACAGTGCGATTTTAAATTATCCAAAGAGAAGCGATGTTAGCATGCTGACGGATCATTGAATGGGCTCCTTGCTGAGCATCTTGAAGCTTTGATGTATCCCAGGTGCAGCCTCGGTTTCCTGCAGAGCTCTGTGTCTCACCTGGTAGGTATCCTCCTGTCTGTTTTCAGTGAAGAACTTCTTCTCCAGCACCTTCCACCTGCTGCCGAGCTGCGACGGCTGTCTGGTCCTCAGCATGAACACCACGGTCCAAAACATGGACACCATGCTCAAGCAGCTGAAACTCAACATCGCGGTGGCAGAGGAGGAGGTCAACCTGCGCTGCCTCTATCTGCTAGGTAGGAAGCATGACGGGAAATAATAATGTATTATTACCTAACCTATACCTAACCGATGTGACACTCACCACATTAAAGAATAAGACGAAGAGAAATCAATAAAACACAGAGATGGTGGAAGTCAAATATTATATTCAAATCAGGTTTTATTTATTTAGCACATTTATAAACGACTTTTGGTGGAGCCAAAGTGCTGTACATATAATAAAAGACCCTCTGTCCTCAGACCCTCTGTCCTTAGACCCTCTGTCCTCAGACCCTCTGTCCTTAGAGCCTCTGTCCTTAGAGCCTCTGTCCTCAGACCCTCTGTCCTCAGACTCTCTGTCCTTAGAGCCTCTTTCCTCAGACCCTCTGTCCTTAGACCCTCTGTCCTCAGACTCTCTGTCCTTAGAGCCTCTGTCCTTAGACCCTCTGTCCTTAGACCCTCTGTCCTTAGAGCCTCTGTCCTCAGACCCTCTGTCCTTAGACCCTCTGTCCTTAGACCCTCTGTCCTCAGACCCTCTGTCCTCAGACCCTCTGTCCTTAGAGCCTCTGTCCTTAGACCCTCTGTCCTTAGGCCCTCTGTCCTTAGACCCTCTGTCCTTAGAACCTCTGTCCTTAGACCCTCTGTCCTTAGACCCTCACATCGTCCAAGGAAACACTTCCGGAGAAACCCCCCAGTTTAAAGGGAACATGGGAGAAACCTCGGGGAGAGCAACAGAGGAGGGATCCCTCTCCCAGGACGGACAGACGTGCAATAGATGCCGTGTGTGAATCCAAGAGATAATACATTTTACAGCATATAGACCGAATGTTAGGAAATGCATGTGTCTGTAATGAGAAGATGAATCCATTGAAAATTGAGATTTTCAAGGACTGGATGGAGGAAATATTCTCAAAAGTGATTCTGATTCTGAATCCAAATAAGCACAGCATGACAGAAGAATTTATCAACACAATGTACTGTACATCCAAAAAGACTAGACCCAGCAGAATCACGTCGCACTGTGCTCTCACAGACAATATATTCACACATGACATGGAAAACAATACAGTAAGTGGACTCTTGATAAATGATATAAGTGACCACCGACCAGTATTTGCAGTTTATGACAGAAACTACAGTAACAACATGCCGGACAAAGCTACTCAATACAGACGAGTTAGATCAGAGGAAGCAATGAACGCTTTAAAAAATGCCTTACTGGCAAAAAGATGGGATGATTTATACAAAGAAAACAATATTGACAGTGCATATGATCAAGTCCTGAGAATTTTTTTATCATTATATAATACATACTGCCCAGTTGTCAAATACAGGGGTTTGCAAAATGCCTGTAAAAAGAAAAATTCATTGTATAGATATTTCATGCGAAATAAAACAAATAAATATCTTTTTTATTAGATATAAAAAATATAAAAATAAATTAACAATTATAATAAGGAACTGCAAAAGTGAATACTATCGGAAAATACTAGACAAAAATAAAAACAACATTAAAGGAATATGGAGCATACTGAATAGTATTATAACAAATAAAGAGAAGTGACTTTTATTTATTACCTAATGAGAAGGTTTTCAAACTGTGGAGGGAAGGTATTTTAACAGTGTGAGACGACTAAACGTCATCACGCCCAACATTAGCCTCCTTTAGCTTAGCGGTGGTGACGTGAAGTCATGTGATCGTGCTGTAGTTCCTTTATAGCCCAACATTAGCCACCTTTAGCTTAGCGGTGGTGACGTGAAGTCATGTGACCGTGCTGTAGTTCCTTTATAGCCCAACATTAGCCACCTTTAGCTTAGCGGTGGTGACGTGAAGTCATGTGACCGTGCTGTAGTTCCTTTATAGCCCAACATTAGCCACCTTTAGCTTAGCGGAGGTGACGTGATGTCATGTGACCGTGCTGTAGTTCCTTTATAGCCCAACATTAGCCACCTTTAGCTTAGCGGTGGTGACCTGAAGTCCTGTGACCGTGCTGTAGTTCCTTTATAGCCCAACATTAGCCTCCTTTAGCTTAGCGGTGGTGACGTGAAGTCATGTGACCGTGCTGTAGTTCCTTTATAGCCCAACATTAGCCACCTTTAGCTTAGCGGTGGTGACGTGAAGTCATGTGACCGTGCTGTAGTTCCTTTATAGCCCAACATTAGCCACCTTTAGCTTAGCGGTGGAGACGTGAAGTCATGTGACCATGCTGTAGTTCCTTTATAGCCCAACATTAGCCTCCTTTAGCTTAGCGGTGGTGACGTGAAGTCATGTGACCGTGCTGTAGTTCCTTTATAGCCCAACATTAGCCACCTTTAGCTTAGCGGTGGTGACGTGAAGTCATGTGACCGTGCTGTAGTTCCTTTATAGCCCAACATTAGCCACCTTTAGCTTAGCGGAGGTGACGTGATGTCATGTGACCGTGCTGTAGTTCCTTTATAGCCCAACATTAGTCACCTTTAGCTTAGCGGTGGTGACCTGAAGTCCTGTGACCGTGCTGTAGTTCCTTTATAGCCCAACATTAGCCACCTTTAGCTTAGCGGTGGTGACGTAAAGTCATGTGACCGTGCTGTAGTTCCTTTATAGCCCAACATTAGCCACCTTTAGCTTAGCGGTGGTGACGTGAAGTCATGTGACCGTGCCGTAGTTCCTTTATAGCCCAACATTAGCCTCCTTTAGCTTAGCGGTGGTGACGTGAAGTCATGTGACCGTGCTGTAGTTCCTTTATAGCCCAACATTAGCCACCTTTAGCTTAGCGGTGGTCACGTGAAGTCATGTGACCGTGCTGTAGTTCCTTTATAGCCCAACATTAGCCACCTTTAGCTTAGCGGTGGTGACGTGAAGTCATGTGACCGTGCCGTAGTTCCTTTATAGCCCAACATTAGCCTCCTTTAGCTTAGCGGTGGTGACGTGAAGTCATGTGACCGTGCTGTAGTTCCTTTATAGCCCAACATTAGCCACCTTTAGCTTAGCGGTGGTCACGTGAAGTCATGTGACCGTGCTGTAGTTCCTTTATAGCCCAACATTAGCCACCTTTAGCTTAGCGGTGGTCACGTGAAGTCATGTGACCGTGCTGTAGTTCCTTTATAGCCCAACATTAGAAAATGGGTCTAGAAAAAGGAGTTATCCCACATACTTCATTGACAAGGATAAGGAAGAGGAAAATATGGATGTTGTATCCAACAGTTTCAATGATTTCTTTGTAAATGTTGGACCTGAATTAGCAGGCAAAATCCCTAATGGAGGAACATCTGAAAAGAAGCTGGGAAACGTAATCCTTTCTCAATGTTCCTCACAGCAGTGCATGAAAGGGAAGTAGTTGATATTGTAACGAAATGTAAAAACAAAAAATCTACCGATTGTGATGACATTGACATGACTGTATTAAAAACGGTTATAGATGTTATTTCAAAACCGTTCACACACATATGTAACGTATCATTCCAAACCGGTGCATTTCCTAACAAAATGAAAATAGCAAAAGTCATACCTTTGTTCAAAGCTGGGAACAAACATCACTTCTCAAACTACAGACCGGTCTCACTTCGACCACAATTCTCAAAAATTCTTGAAAAGCTTTTCAATAACAGACAATTTCATAGAAAAACACAAACTTCTCACCGAAAGTCAATACGGATTCAGAGCCAATAGATCAACATCGACGGCTTTAATAGACTCACTTGAAGAAATGACTCGCTCAATTGACCAAAAGAAACATGCCATTGGAATATTCATTGACCTAAAAAAAGCATTTGACACAATTAATCATGACATATTAATAAAGAAACTGGAACGTTATGGAATCAGGGGTGTAGCTTTGAGTTATTTAACCAACAGGCAACAGTTTGTGAAGCTGGGAGAGTGTTGTTCTTCATATTTGGACATTACATGCGGTGTCCCCCAGGGGTCAGAATTGGGCCCGAAACTATTTATTATGTATATTAATGAAATATGCAATTTATCGACAGTACTCAAGTTTGTTTTGTTTGCTGATGACACTAATATATTTAGTTGTGGGGACAATGTTCAGCTACTATTGGAAGAGATCACAGCTGAAATATGCAAACTAAAGTTATGGCTAAACAGTAATAATAAGTTATCATTGAACTTGAATAAAACAACATTAATCATATTTGGAAATAGCAATAAACAAGCATCCATTAAGATAGATGGGATTTTCATTGAGAGTTAAAGAACATACATTCCTTGGAATCACAATTGATGAGAAACTGAGCTGGAAACCACATAAAACATATTCATTCCAAAGTCTCAAGAAGTATTGCAATATTAAAACAGATTCTTGATCAGAATTCCCTCGACATTCTTTACCGTTCATTGGTGTTACCTTATTTAAGTTACTGTGCCGAGGTTTGGGGCAGTCATTATAAAACTACAACACAATCCCTATTTATTCTACAAAAAAGAGCAATAAGACATATTAAAAATGTCGGCTATCGGGATCATACACAAACCCATTATTCTTAGAGCTAAAGTTATTAAAACGGTCAGATCTTGTTGAATTCCGAATTGCACAAATCATGTTTAAGGCAAAACACGTTCAATGACCTGGGAATATTCAGATATTGTTCAATGAAAGACAAGGGAATTATTATTTACGTGGTTCATTTATATTCACTAATGTTAGGGTGCGCACAACAAAGAGGAGTTTTTGTGTTTCTGTTTGTGGGGTGAAGATCTGGAACAATGTGAGGGAGGAGCTAAAGGGATGTCCAAACATCAAACTATTCAAACAGAGGTATAAGGGATGACATCGCTAAACTGTTTATATTCTCGTTTTGTATTCTATTTATGAATTTGTGTTTGCATGAATTTGTGTATGTACATATGTATATATATAAATATAAAGAGACCATTCTCCTAACTTGCCTGTATATATTATATGAATGATTATATAAATTATTCAAGATTATAAGTATACATTGATATTGTATGTTAACGTATATTAAGATGAAGGGGTCGGATTCAATAAGTGTAAACTTCTTCCGACCCCTTTTCGGACGTGTAGCTAAAGCTTTGTTGTTTATTGATATCAGACAATGATACTACAGATTATTCAATTATTAATTACATATTTCGTTGTATTGCATTCATTGTATAGTACTGTATCATGTCTGGATCACCTTTTGTTTCATTTGTATTTTCTTTGGTTTTACACGCTCGAAAAAAATAAATAAACTAAACTCATCCACGAGGATGTCAGCTACAGTCCTGAGGAAGCCTTCAGGGAAGCAGCATGACGAGACCCAGGCAGGACCGCAGAGACAGGTTCAGCCACGACCGAAGTCCACGACTTAATCCAGAACTCAGGATAGAGGATCCAAGACACAGGACTACAGCAAGAGGATCAGCCTCGACTCCGGATCCCGGCGTAGATATAGATACAAAACAAGAAAACATTTGGCTGGGTTAATCGGAACGACAGACACAGACAGACAGAAGAACAAGCACTCCCTTAGGATAGGTTGAGGGCAAAGTGAGAGAGTAAGAAACATAGGTGGGGAAGCACACTCAGGGAACAAGGTCCCCACTGGAGCCTTAGTTGGAAATTGATGAGAGATAGGGAGGTACGCTGTGTCTACGAATCGTAACACTCCCCGGCCTGTCCAAGCCACTCTACAAACCGCTTCCCTCTAATAAACCCTCGAGAGGTCAGAGAGGGAAAAGGTCTTGGGTCAAAGTTATTCTTGATAAGAGAAGCCTAGAAGGCCAGAGAGAAGAAGTGAGTTTTAAGTGTTGATTTAAAACCCCCAGGGTCTGAGCCGACCTCACATGGAGGGGCAGAGTGTTCCAGAGCCTGGGGCCCGCTGCTGCGAAGGCTCGGTGCCCTCGGGTTTTGAGCCTGGTCTTAGGCACTATGAACACCAGCTGATCAGCCGACCTTAAGGCTCTGCCTGGGGTGTGGCGATGGAGGAGTTCGGCTACATAGGCCGGAGCCAGCCCGTTTAGGGCTTTGAAAACGAATAAAAGGAGTTTAAAATATATTCTGAACCGAACTGGAAGCCAGTGCAATATTGCTGTACAGCAGTAGAGACGGATTACCTTGCATCAAAGCAGTCTATAGTGTAATGTCCCTTTAGACCAAGAGAATCTTACAGCTTATACACCTGATAGATAAATAGATAGATGGATAGATTACTCTTGACTTAAAAGTACTTAATCATGCTTGTTTTAAAAACGTAATAAAAGTCGATGTCATGCTGAAATCCTTTCCTAAAGTCAGGTATTAAAGCGTCTGTGTTTCTGTCTGCAGGCAGAGAGACGACCTTGAAGGACTCTGACTTTGAAGATTTCAAGAAGCAGGCGAGCTGCCTCGGGTTCTCCGGAGAACCACAGTTCATCTACGACTCCAAGAACGGTGCTTTAAAATCGCCTGATTAAACGATGAAACAGAGATTTCACAAATAACTGATCTCACTGCTTCTCTCTCTGTCTGCAGGATTCTGCGCTGAAGGCGAGAGCGTTACGAATGACCTGAATTTCGACGGTGATGAATAAGTGAAGATGAGGAAATAAAGAGTGACTCAAAACATTAAACGTGCGGTTTTATTTATTATCTAATGAGAAGGTTTTCAAACTGTGGAGGGAAGGTATTTTAACAGTGTGAGACGACTAAACGTCATCACGCCCAACATTAGCCTCCTTTAGCTTAGCGGTGGTGACGTGAAGTCATGTGACCGTGCTGTAGTTCCTTTATAGCCCAACATTAGCCGCCTTTAGCTTAGCGGTGGTGACATGAAGTCCTGTGACCGTGCTGTAGCTCCTTTATAGCCCAACATTAGCCACCTTTAGCTTAGCGGTGGTGACGTGAAGTCATGTGACCGTGCTGTAGTTCCTTTATAGCCCAACATTAGCCACCTTTAGCTTAGCGGTGGTGACGTGAAGTCATGTGACCGTGCTGTAGTTCCTTTATAGCCCAACATTAGCCTCCTTTAGCTTAGCGTGGTGACGTGAAGTCCTGTGACCGTGCTGTAGTTCCTTATAGCCCAACATTAGCCGCCTTTAGCTTAGCGGTGGTGACGTGAAGTCCTGTGACCGTGCTGTAGTTCCTTTATAGCCCAACATTAGCCGCCTTTAGCTTAGCGGTGGTGACGTGAAGTCATGTGACCGTGCTGTAGTTCCTTTATAGCCCAACATTAGCCACCTTTAGCTTAGCGGTGGTGACGTGAAGTCATGTGACGTGCCGTAGTTCCTTTATAGCACAACATTAGCCACCTTTAGCTTAGCGGTGGAGACGTGAAGTCATGTGACCGTGCCGTAGTTCCTTTATAGCCCAACATTAGCCGCCTTTAGCTTAGCGGTGGTGACATGAAGTCATGTGACCGTGCTGTAGTTCCTTTATAGCCCAACATTAGCCACCTTTAGCTTAGCGGTGGTGACGTGAAGTCATGTGACCGTGCTGTAGTTCCTTTATAGCCCAACATTAGCCACCTTTAGCTTAGCGGTGGAGACGTGAAGTCATGTGACCGTGCTGTAGTTCCTTTATAGCCCAACATTAGCCACCTTTAGCTTAGCGGTGGTGACGTGAAGTCATGTGACCGTGCTGTAGTTCCTTTATAGCCCAACATTAGCCACCTTTAGCTTAGCGGTGGAGACGTGAAGTCATGTGACCGTGCTGTAGTTGCTCAACTTTGCTCCAATTTCTCTACCTTTCTCCACTTCAGTGTAAAAACGTACACACACCAAACTATCCACTCTTCATATTTTGTACACACACACATTCCAACCCAGTCTCACGGCATTTCGTGTTCACCAACACGATTTTTAATCTATTGATTCGTGTTCACCATCACGATTTGCCCCTTTTTTTCGTGTTGCACAGCACGATTTTAAAAGCAATGTATTTCTACTGGTAACGTGTTTCGTGCCTGCAGGCTGCAGCACGTCTTTTCTCCGGTCGGGTCGTGGAAGACCGGAAGCTGTGTGGTTCATAAAAACATGTTCTTACTCAATATCAAGCCACAGTTCTTGCTTTTATTTTAAATCGTATAATTTCGGACTTTTGTTGCCGTCTGTGAGGAAAATAAATGGGGCTCAGAGCCTCAGGATACTGAAATCTGTATTTTTAAATCTTTTTTTCCTTCTAATTTGTTATTCTTTTGAAATAACACACTGTTATTTACTCACCAATAACACACAATTATCCTTGCTTTATTTATTGGTTTAATTCCATAATCTCGGGCTTTTTTGGTGTCCGTCAGGAACTGAATTTCAAAATAAAAATAACCGGAAACAGACGTAGGCCTATAAGGGACATTTCGAGCATCATTGCGATTGTCAACATTTCTGAGTTTAGGACGGCCGAAGACACTACACTACCCATAATCCCCAGCTATCGTTTAGGACTACAGTTCCCGTAAGGTTACGCAGAGCGTCAAACAGCTGTGTGAAATGGAACGAAACCACGCCAGACTATCCAAAACTGGAATCGAACACCCCCCCAGAACTACACATGCTGGCTATTGTGTTTCGCAAATGTTCTATGGGACGTCTCGACTGAACATTTTCGTTTTTCCCCATAATTAGAAGTTGCCAGTATTAAACACATTGGTGTTATCAAATGTAAAACATATAATTAATAAATGGGTGAAAATCGCTTGTGTCCATAATGCGCAGCATTAATATATACCCACATGACAGCTCATTGCTACTTTGTAATTCTACTCCACTACAATTCAGAGGTTTGACCTGGTATTTTTACTCCACTGCATTTATTGAGTTACTT